>NC_045967.1:7853451-8118451 GCF_010909765.2 Amblyraja radiata | reverse complement strand
AGGCAGCATCTCTGGAGATAAGGAATTGGTGACGTTTCGGGTCGAGGCCCTTCTTCGGACTTTGGAGAAAAGGAATGAGGAAAAACAAGATAGATTTGATGGCACATTGTTGTTTTTGGCACTTTACTATCTACAGTCTCCAGGTATCCGCTTGGTATACTTTGGAACATTAATGTGTATGTGTACCACGTCTCCTTGTTCCACAAGGCATGAGGTACAGAAGGATATTGGTGCACATGCATGTAAACCTTTGGAGGTAAGAGAGTAGGCTGAGATGATGGTGAGTAAAGTATGGAGGGTTTTGGGATTCATCAATGTAAGCATAGAATACAAAGGAAGGGCCGTTATATTGAACTGACACAACGTACTGTTTAGACCATAAATGAAAAGGTGGTTCCAGGTGTCCTATTTCAGGAATTCCGAGTGCCATGTTTCAGGGGTGACATGAAGTTCCAGAGAGTATGCAGGGAAGATTTTCCAAAATGCTCTCAAGGATAATTGATTTCAGCTCGCAAAGTTATACTGGAGCAGTTGTGGTTACACCTTTGGGAGAAAGGAAGGTTGAGGAATTTTAAAGAGGTGCGCAAAAGAGCTGCATGGTGACACAGCAGTAGAGTTGCTGCCTTACAGTGGCAGAGACCCAGTTTTGATCCTGACTACCGGTGCTGTCTGTATGGAGTTTGTACGTTCTCCCCGTGACCTGCGTGCATCTTCTCCGGGAGCTCCGGTTTCAACCCACGCTCCAAAGTTTTGTAGGTTGATTGGTTTCGGTAATTGTCCTTATTGTGTGTGTAGGATTGTGCTAGTGTACAGGGGTCGTTGGTCGGCGCGGACTCGGTGGGCCGAAGGGCCTGTTTCCATGCTGTATCACGAACCTAAATTAAACTAAAATTATGAAATGTAAACAGAAAATGCTAGGAAATCACACCAAGTTAGGCAGCATCTGTGAAGACAGAAAATGGTTTTCCCTGTACAAAATCATGCATGGCTTTGTTCCCACAGCTGAAGTACCCAGGGGGACATAGTTCAAATTTCCATCCAAAAATACAAGGAGGAAAGGAGGATTTTTATTTTTGATATTCTACTTGTTAGTTAGGATCTGGAGTTCACTTGTAAAGATGACAAAAACAGAGTGGAATTAAATCAGCACTTGTGAAAGAATACACTGTAGGGCTAGCTAGGGGGAATAAGCAGGGGAAAGGGAACGAAGAGATTGCTAGAAATCAGCAAAGGCATAAAGATTCTACAATTTAGCAAAAGTGACCTTTAACACAGAAAAGAGGATGTAAGCAACAAGACAAGACGCAAGACTTCATTGGATTGGAATTTTACTCTTTACCTGTCTGTACCAGAATGTTTTTATTGCATGCCAGGTTTTTTTCTCCACAGAAAGAATGCATTCCAGTGTTGAAAAGGCAGCGTGAGCCCCTCAATTGAAGCAAAATTCCTTCTGCAGGTGAGGCAAAGAGCTGCCTTGGATCTTTATCAAAGGCCAATTTAATATCAAATCCCTTCAGCTAATTTGTCAAAAATAACAACTGTAGAGTTAGTACTGGATAATCAAGAAATGTTCTTCACAAACAAAAAATAACAGGTAACCATGGATACGGTTCATGTCAAAGGTCACAGGTGTAGCCTAGAAGGGCCCTATGGGAAAAGTATATACCATCCTGAATGAAGGCCTTAATGCTAGGCCCCACAATTGCTGAACGCTCAATCTTTGCCTGAAAATGGAAGCATTGCACGTACTTTAAAAAATAGACCTTAGGTTGATGCTGTTGTTCTACAGAGCATGAAAAATTCAGCAAAAATGAATTCACAGGAAAGTTAATTTAAACATAACTTTGTTAACTTAGGAATCATGTTACCACTATACAGTATCCAGTAGGTTTCAGAGTCACAAAACAAATAGCTACTTCAATCTAAAATTAAGAGCTCTGTACCATTGTTGCAAGATGATTAATTTTAACAATCACCCTTTTTAGTCTGCCCCTTTCCCAGATTGCATGAAATGATTTCCTTGCCAACCTTTCTGATACTACAAACCTCATCCCCTTGCTCGGTCTTTTTGAATGACTCTGATTCGAAGTATTTTAGGAATGAAATGAAAATTGAGATAGAATACAGAAAAGATTTTTACGAATTGGGTTTGATGGATGAAGGATTTCAGCTCCAAAGTTAGACAGGAGCAGCAGCAGGTATTCCCCATGGAGGAAGGAACGTTGAGAGTTTTCAAAGAGGTGAAATGATGAAAATGATGAGGTGTAAACAGAAAATCTCAGCAGGTCAGGCAGCATCCATGAAGAGAGAAAATTGTCTTTTCTGTCCACAATGTGGTACTGAAAGGGTAAATGATATTCCCATGAGTATATAGTTGAAGTATCAAGGGTGACATATTTACAATTTGGTCTAAAAATACAAAGGGGATGAGAGAAAAAAAAAATCCTCTGATTTCTTATTTTATTTCCTGTGATGCTGATTAAATCTTCCTTCAGCAAGGTCTGTGTACACTGCTCAACTTTGCCAATGGCCACTTTCCAGGAAGAGTCTCCAACAGCAACTAAGGAGGTAGCGGGAAGGTTTTTACTTGTGCATTAAGTTACTATGATCTGAAATGTACTCACTATAAAATTGTGGAATTAGATTCAACGGTAACATATGAATAGGAACGGGTTATTGACTTTTTATGGAAGACCAAAGAGCTGGCAGGAAACACATTGATAGACACAAAATGCTGGAGTATCTCAGCGGGACAGGCAGCATCTCTGGATCGAAGGAATAGGTGTTGTTTTGGGTTGAGACCCTTCTTCAAACAGAGAGTCAGAGGAGAGGGAGACACAGAGATATGGAAGGGTAAGGTGTGAAAACACAGATCATAGGGGATCTCATTGAAGAAGTTCTCCTTCATTCACTCTAACCCTCTGTATTTCAATGCATTCATGGTTACCCCCCCAGATTTTACCCTGTATGTATATTAGGTTTTCTAAATGTTTGTGATTTGTGTCCTAATTCTACAAAATCCAGCATTACCTGCCTTGTTTTCTCCCCTACATTGCCGACCAGTTCCTTAAAGTCAAACTCCAACCAGTCCACGTTGACCAGCGATTCCCACACATTCACACTGTCCTACACACCTGAGGGACAATTTACAAATTTTTACCATAACCAATCAACCCACAAACCTGTATGTCTTTGGAGTGTGGGGTGAAACCGGAGCGCTTGGAGAAAGCCCAAGTAGATCACAGGAAGACGTACAAACTCCGTAAAGACAGCACCCGTAGTCAGGATCGAACCCGGGTCTCTGGCGCTGTTAGGCAGCAACTCTACCACTGCGCCACCGTGCCGCTCATAAACGTCTGTTCATTTCCTTCCGCAGATGCTTCCTGACCTGCTAAGGTCTTCCAGCACTTTGTTTTTGACTCAATAACCCACTGAATGTCCTGTGTTCCTTGAACTAAGGACACATGTACATCTTGAATTGCTCTATCCTTCATGGCCATGACCCTTTGCTGACTGGGGTCCAAGCTTTAGAGTTCCCTCTGCATTCCTCCACCTCTCTTTACTCCGTCAAAACACTTCTTAAAACAATCTTTCTGGACCCGACATTTTCTCCTCAGTCCTATTCTCTTTTTGTTAATTCACAATTAAATGTCGTCGTATCTTGGCTTTTTTGAATGCCCTACGGAGCTAAATATTTAAGTTATTGTCCGGTGGCTTAGAAAGATCCTGAGTGGTTTGCGAAGTGAAAAGCCAGGGGGGAAATATCAAAGACTAAAAGTCTCCGTCTCCTTTAAACGCTGCCCCTCTCATCTCAAAGTGCAGCGTTGAGGTGGAAGGGGGAACGTTTAAAAGAGGTGGGTTGGGCCATTTTTTTTAACACTGAGAGTAGAGGATGTCCTGAACGCACAAATGGAGTCATATACAATGGTGGCATTTAAGAGGCCTTTGGATAGGTACGAGGAGATACACAGTTTGGAGGGATATGGATCACAAGCAGGTAGATATTGGCTTCACGGTCGGCGTTGACATTGTGGGCCGAAGAGCCTGTTGCTGTGTTCCTGTTTGTTATGTTTTATGCTCTCACCCATCCCTGTGGCTAATAGAGTTGTTGCTACAGGAAAAATAAAAACTCCCTGTGCTGGAGGACATAAAATTTAACCAAACAATTAGAGAACTATATAATCAGTATTTAATTGGTGAAATATTTGGCACAAGGACTACACGCTATGGTGAGGCAAGCTTCCAAGAATCAAGGTATAAATTATGAAGTGTCAAAGAAAGAATTATCACCCAATTGAATAATATTTCAAAAAAAACTCTGCAAGCTTGAAACTATCATTTAGCCGCTCAGTCACTATCCCAATTTCTTAAGGATCCATAGAGAAGGTTGTAGAAATAGTCCAAAAAACAACTTCAGAAATGGTCTGTGCGTACTGTCAATGAACAAAGCCTAAACTGATGAGGTTTAGTTTAGAGTTGCAGCGCGGAAATAGGCCTTATGGCCCACCGAGTCCACAACGACCAGCGATCCCCACACATTTACACTCTCCTACTCACACTGGGGACAATTTTACATTTCACCTTTTTACATTTATATCTACAAACCTGGAGTGTGGGAGGAAACCGAAGATCTCGGAGAAAACCCACGCAGGTCACGGGGAAAACTTACAAACTCTGTAGAGACAGCACCCGTAGTCGGAATCAAACCCGGGTCTCTAGAACTGTAAGGCAGTAACTCTACTGCTGCGCCACCGTGCCGCCCCTTGCAAGATTGGAAGAGGGTGTTTGTGGTGGGGGTCTGTTTTCAGAGACCTGGGTGATGTACATAAGGTCCAATGATGAATGCAAGGCCCAATGAAATTATCATGCACATTAATGATTTGAGATCACCTACTTGAACATGAAAAGTTCTTGGCAGTGAAATGGTAAAAACCAAACCCGTTTTATCCATTTTTCCTGGAATTTTGACCAGTACTCCCTGAAATTGCAGAGAACTCCCCCCACTGCCCACCTCCCCCAAACCTATGCAGTACGCAACTGCTTTTGGGCAATATGAAAGCAGCTTTGGCATGCTTCCAGTAAAGCCATCACCTAGATGTATTCAATACTGCAAAATGAAATTTTACACCTTTAGTTAAAGAAAATTGCAGAGCAGAGTTTGTCAGAGCCTTTCCTTCATGGTAAAAAGTGCACACTTGCTCAAACATGTCCACAGGAACAAGTCAGCCCTACTTTCAGATCTTGCATGCTTCTGCCAGATGTTCTTTTTTGTGCAAAAAGAAAAACATGAATCCATTGCAACATGTTCATAATTACCTACACAAAAGCACATTTCTGTACATATGATTTTTTTAAATGTTACATCTTGTTATCTGTCTGCCTGTTTTGAATGAAATGACCATGAAATAAAACATTTTGACACTATCTGACCAAAGACCCATGAGAGGAATAGATTGGGTAGACACACAGTTTCTCTTGCCCAGAGTAGGGGAATCGAGAACCAGAGGACATGGATTTAAGGTGAAGGGGGAAAGATTTGTTAGGAATTTGAGGGGTAACATTTCCACACAAAGGGTGGTGCGCATATGGAACGAGCTGCCGAAGGAAGAACTTGAGGCAGTGACTATCGCAATGTTTATGAAGGTTTAGAGGGATATGGGCCAAACATAGGCAAGTGGGACTAGTTTAGATGGGACATGTTGGTCGGGGTGGGCAAGTTGGGCTGAAGGGCCTGTTTCCACACTGTATCACTATGACTCTAAGTGGAGAATTATCTCAACAGCTTCAGAACCCTGTGCTAACAGATATAAACTTGTTGGAAGGGCTACAAGTGTAGACGTCTTATTGGCTGCTCTTTCTTGTTGAATTCTGCTGAGTTTCAATGCTTGAGAAATGCCATCAAGTTCAGGTTCTGGTTTCACCTCCTCTGTAGGTGCCAGCTGACACTGAACTCAACTAGCACATATGAATCCAACTAAGAGATCTCATATTGCATCATGAAATCACCTTCACACAAATATCCTGCCTGGCATCCTAGTGGAGTAAAACATAGACATGTCACAGGAGTATTGACAGAACGGCACTGCCAAATTACACTCATCTCCAATGCCTGCACATGGTCATTACCTCTCCCTTCTCTGTCCATCCATATGCCTGTCTAAATGCCTTTATAACATTGCTACCATATCAGCTTCCATTACTTCTCCAGGCACTGCTTTCCAGACACCAGTGTTAAAAAGAACTTGCCTTACAAATTTCCTTTCAACCTTCCCCCTTTCTCCCTGAACCAATGCCATCCGATATTTGACCTTTGCATTTTGGAGATAAAGACTCTGACTCTCTACCCTATCTATGCCTCTCATAATTGTATATACTTCTATCAGGACACCTCACAGTCTCCAATTCTCCAGAGAAAACAAGCCAAGTTTGCCTAACCTATCCATATAGCTAATACTCTCTAAGCCAGATAACATGGTGAACTTTGTCTGCACCCACTCAGCTACAGCTACTTTCTGTAATGCAGCCATGCCAACTACACAAATGTGACCCACCCAAATGACAATAGGGCAGCATGGTGGTGCGACGGTAGAATTGCTGTCTTACAGAGCTAAAGACACAGGGTTCGATTCCCTTGCCTCCCTCAATAATTTGGGCTAGATCACCAGACCTACGGACTTATCCAACTCCATGTTCTTCAAGAGAACCAACACCAAGTCTGAAGAAGGGCCTCGAAATGAAACGTCACACATTCCTTCTATCCAGAGTGGCTGCCTGTCCCGCTGAGTTACTCCGGCATTTTCCATCTATCTTCGGTGTAAACCGGCATCTGCAGTTCCTTCCTACACATCACCTCCTCCTTCTGTATTTCCACATGCCCCAGAATATCAACATACCATGATCCCTTCATCATCCCTGTCACTTTGGTGGGGTCAAGGAAAGAGCGTTCACATCGCGGCCCTGTTTCCACCAATCTCACACTCTTACACTTTTTGCCCAATGGGAGAGCGGAGAAAAGGGAATGGCCAGAGTGCGACATGTCCTTGATTATGCTGATGGCCTTGCTGAGGCAGCGTGAGCTATAAATGGAGTCAATGGAAGGGAGGTTGGTTTGTGTGATGGTCTAGGCTACGTCCACCAAGCCTAACTTGGCTGTATTATAAACTAATATCATGATTTATTGGTGGTCTATTAGATGTTGTAGTTAACGTGCCCCAGGTTGCAACTATTCTTTGGGAACACATTCTTCCCCCTCATTCCAGACCTATCTACCCTTTACGGCAGAGCTAGTTTTAGAAGCCTCTGCTATGGAGAGAGGTTTCCTAGTTTCCCGCATCTGCAGTTAACTTAACATTGCAATAGCCCATGAATCTGACAAAAGTATCCAATTGAATCTGACAAACAGCCAGATTGTCTGTACTTGTTTTGCAAGCATATGTACTGATGTTTACTATCAAATGTTTCATATACTCATGGACCAATGCATGACTGATTTCTGGCGTGCTCGGATGGTTTATAAATGAGGTTTTAAGTATGGCAGAAAACGTGTTTGGGTTTGATGAGAATGTCTTTTAAAAAGGGATTGGAAAAGCCTTTGAGATCTTAATTTGCAATGGCAGGAATGGAGGGCTTTGACAGTTCAACGAGCTTGGTCGTGTGGGTGAAGCAGGAACAAACTGCACACAGCAAGTTCCAAAAACGCCAGTGTGACAAAGACAAGAACATGTGTCTTAACGACCTTAATCGAATGAGCAATATTGGCCAAGACACTAAACCGCTTTGAAAACACAAGGCACTGCAGATGGTGGAATCTTGAGCAAAACACAAAGTGCTGCAGGACTTCAGCTGGTCAGGCAGCATCGGTGGAGAGAATGGACAGACGACATTTCGGGTCAGGACCCTTCTTCAAAATGAATCTCTCTTCCTATGTTTCTGCAAAATAGTACACTGAGATATGTTTTGCATTAATCTGAGGTTGGAGATATTGTTTAACATTTACCTAAAGCCAACACCATCTATAGGTCTGGAGTGCCAGCCAGGCTAATCTCTTAAAAACATTCCATGTATCGTCTGCTGCCAAATAATAATCTTGTCTCAGCACTACGGCACGAGCTTTTGGTGATAAACTCAAAAAGCTGGCGTAACTCAGCGGGTCAGGCAGCATCTCTGGAGAAAAGGAATAGGTGACGATTCAGGTTGAGACCCTTCTTCAGACTGAGTGTCAGGGAAAGGGAAACGAGATTTGTAGCTGGTGATATAGAGAGATATAGACCAAATGAATGAGAGCTTTGCAGAAAAGTAACGATGATGAAGGAAAAAGGCCATTGTTAGCTGTGAGCTGGTTGAAAATTAGTTACAGACATTGAGACTCAACGAGACAACTATGAGACACAAAAAGCTGGAGTAACTCAGCAGGACACGCAGCAACTCTGGGTAGAAGGAATGGGTGACGTTTTGGGTCGAGACCCTTCTTCAGACTGGTTAGGGATAAGGGAACTTTGAGCCTAGTGCAATGACTTGGGTGGGGGAAGGGTGGAGAGAGAGGGGATGCAAGGAGTTACTTGAAATTAGAAAAATCAATATTCCTACTGCTGGGTTGTAAGCTGCTTTTGGTGATCACCACATAGGAAATTAACAACAGTGGCAAGTCAAGTGCTGAGGTTTCACTGTACACAACCCACAACGAGAACAGGAAACAACATAATCAGTAAATTATACATTTTCAAACAAGCGGAATGATAATAATAAGGGGAATGCTTGTAATTCTACAAATTACACAAATTAAGGCATTCTGCCTTAATGGGAGCAGTATGTCTATTATCATCCAAGCACGACTTGCTAAAGTCAAGGTTTTGCTAGCTCGCTGAACTCTGTTATTTCACAGCACCAGACTTCAACATCCCAGCAATGTGAAAAACGATGAGGTTTTATCTGTCAGACTGCTCTCTGTCCTCAACCAATGTCAATAATCTTCCACCAAAGTATGTTCTCTGGAATTCATCCCAGTGGTCTGTACTATTAGACAGGCATTGCCACCGAATACCATGGCAGCCGTTCACCAGAGGATCTGCAATGGAGTACGATCCTGTGGGATTCTCAAGACAGAGTCCATGAAAGAATGTCGGCAAAGTCACACACCTAGTAGAGCTGGTGCCTGCAGAGACGCAAGTTCAGCCCTGACCTCGGGTTCAATGTGGTGGAGTTTACAAGTTCTCCTCCACTGTAGGAGTTTCTTCCACGTGTTCTAGTTTTCTCCCACTTCCTAAAGAATACGGAGACTCATAGGATAATTGGTGACTGTAAAATGTCTCTAATGTATAGGTGAAGATAATTAACAATGTGGAGAGAATAAAGAGTAATTAATGTGGGATTAGTGTAAATGGGTAGTTGTGGTGAACGGCCTGTTTCTGTGTTGTTTTCAGGGTTGCGTTCTTTGAGGGTGACTTTTCAATGAGGACACCTTATCAATTTATTTTCACTGTTTTTCCAGGGCCGGTATGGCGAAGCAAACTATGTTAACTAGTAGTTTTAGAGACCCGGAGATACAGCGCGGAACAGGCCCTTTGGCCCACCGAGTCCGTGCCGACCAGCGATCCCCGGTCATTAACACTATCCAATACACACTAGGGACAATTTACATTCTAACCAAGCCAATTAACCTACAAACCTGTACGTCTTTGGAGTGTGGGATGAAGCCAAAGATCTCAGAGAAAACCCATGCGGTCACGGATAGCACTCGTAGCCGGGATCGAACCCGCGTCTCTGCGCCAAAAGCACTGTGATAGCCCTGTCCCACGGTGCGAGTTCATTCCAAGAGCTCTCCCGAGTTTTAAAAAAATCAAACTCGTGGTAAGCACGGAGAATGAACATAGCGGGTACGTCGGAGCTCGGGGACGTCTCTTAGCGCTAACGGCAGGTACTCGGGAAGACTCGCCAATGGCAGGTAAGCACAGGAAGACTCGTGAAGATTTTTCAACACGATGAAAAACGTCCACGAGAGCACCAAGTACCGACGAGTGGCCATTACCGTAAATCTCCGAGTTCGAATCAGGGCAAACTCGGGAGAACTCTTGCAATGAACTCGTACCGTGGGACAGGGGTTTAAGGCAGGAACTCTAACGCTGCGCCACCACGCCGTCCCAAGTAGACGCATGCTGTAGACCCAACTGAGAGTGATGGGGACTGGATTCAGACTGCCAAGGAGCACAGTGCCATAGAAAGGGGCAAGTATCAGCTGGTGTTTCTGTATCTGAATTCTACACAAAATGGTGACTGGGAAAACCATTTTTGGGTACTTATTGTACTTGGCCAGGCCTTGATTCTGCAATAATACTTCTCATTGTGAATCACCATAGAGTGTCACTGGGAAGACCACATGGAATCAGAGAGAGATACAGCACAGAATAACCCCCTCAGAATTATTTTCTCCACATTATCATTAACTTCCCCCACCATTCTACCACTATTCGCAGGCAGCAATTAAAAACAGTCAATTAACCTATGAACCCACACATCTGTATAATGTGGGGGGAAACCAGAACATCTGCAAGGTCACTGGGAGAACATGCAAACTCCACACGGACAGTTTAGGATGGCGACATACTCAATTGTTCAGGCGTTTACATATGGTAACATTTAATACAATAATCTAAATGGCAATCAACAATTAAAAGGGTGCAACCTGCCTTGCGCAAGAATCATGCTTCATTTATTGTTGGACTGGATAGTGGCGACTGGCTTGATTCCACCATAATCCGATCAGTGCTTCAAAGAAGCAGCACCACTCTCAGCCGATTGCTGAACTCCCAAAGGCTGGTGAGCATTTTAAATAGGAACAGTTCCAGTTTGTAAACACTGCAGCACAACGCACTCAGTAGACACAGGGGCACTTACAGCAGTATTTGGGGGCGCTCAGTTTTTAGCATAAACAGGCTGCCTCTGGACAAGATCATCAGTGGTGCCTAAAGGGTCTGTCCCACTTACGCGACCCTTACAGACAACTGCTGGCACCGGTGATAAGTCGCCAAAACTTTCAACGTGTTGAAAATTCTGCGGAGACCAGAAAGACGCTACGAATCTTTGGAGACCTCTCACGACCATAGGAGATCTCTCACGACCATAGGAGATCTCTCACGACCATAGGAGATCTCTCACGACCGTGGTCTCCAAGGAGTCGTAGAGTCTTTCTGGTCGCCGCTGAATTTTCAACATGTGCCGGCAGTCGCCTGTAAAGGTCGCAAAAGTGGGACAGGCCCTTAAGATAGACATAAAATGCTGGAGTAACTCAGCGGGACTGACAGTATCTCTGGGGAGAAGGAATGGCCGACAGTTCGGGTCGAGACCCTATTTCAGACCTGTTCATTCAAGCCAGACATGGGTTTAGGCAGGGGCAAGAAACAGACAGACTGGAGTTGGCAGTGTGCCTCTTCAGCAAGCAGGTAAATCTTGGCTCTTCAGATGTTCAGTATTTTTCTGCCGCATCGCCAAATTAATCCCAGTGTGCATAAACTAGGGAGGGCCAAGTCTGTTTTTTGAATGTGCGCTATCTGTTTACGGTCCCCAATGCCAACTCGAGACCTGCTGAGACAGCTGCCTTTGAATCATGTTGCAGCAGGCTTGCTGGCTGAATGAACGATTGCTTCTGTACGAGTGACCCTGGACAATTCAGGCCTCACACAGGTTGGCAAATTATGGAAGTGACGTCCAATGATATTTAAAAATTAAATTGTATATCAGACAAAATCCATCTGCAAGCCCATCCAACTTCACACAGCACATTCCTTAGAATTTTGTTTCAGTTTTCCAAGTGCAAGGCAGCTTTTGTGAAAGTTGTTTTTGGATTTGAATTCACAGTCTGATGTCTTGGCGATCTGAACACCAGGAGTACATGGGGTTTTCCCGATGTTTAGGTCCAATAGGTCATTATATAATCATATAACCATATAACAATTACAGCACGGAAACAGGCCATCTCGGCCCTACAAGTCCATGCCAAACAATTATTTTCCCCTAGTCCCATCTACCTGCACTCAGACCATAACCCTCCATTCCTTTCCCATCCATATACCTATCCAATTTATTTTTAAATGACAAAATCGAACCTGCCTCCACCACTTCCACTGGAAGCTCATTCCACACAGCTACCACTCTCTGAGTAAAGAAGTTCCCCCTCATGTTACCCCTAAACTTCTGTCCCTTAATTCTGAAGTCATGTTCTCTGTGTAATTTGGATACTCAACATCCATTGACAGTGGAGGTAGTTAGCTGAGGGGGTCTGCAGCTCGTTTCCCACCACAGTGTTTAGGTGTAGCCCTCTCTCTGTTCCTCCCCCTCCATGCCTGTTTCCCCCCCCCCTATCCTCTCAGCACACTCAGATGCTCCTGACATCGAAGCCTGCAAGGCAGGGAGCAATGTCATCAGAAGGGGAAAGATAAAGCATCTGTGGAGATGAGAGTATAGCTAAGTACCTTAGAATGACACAGTACCATGCAATGAAATGGCACAGACTGGCAAACTAGGGTAATGCCTCCAACGCCTTCAGGTAGGTTGCAGGAGGCACACCTGGGACACAAAGATGGCTGGGTGAGGAGAGAAGAGGGACATTGGTTCGCAGGAAGTGCTCCAGTACATTGGGTGTGTCGGCCAATGAACTTTGAAAAATGGTGGCAAAAATGGCGTTGCCTGCATGTAAAATAAATGCAAAATCAATTTCACTATGCAGTGGCAGTTGTGATAAATAAGCACTGTTGAACCACACTCACGTGCAAGATGTACCCATCGCTTTCTCATACTGCACATGCTAAATCAAGATGCCATCAGATATACAAATCCCATTTAACGGCAATACTTCTAGGGGATTATGGAAGATTGAAAAGGAGAATCTGTTTCAATCTGTGTTTGAGCAATCAATCTTTGTGTTCTGTTCAGCACTTGTGCAACTGAATGCAAGGCTGATATTTTTGCATTCACATTCTGCTCTGCATGCAAGCTTGGTATGAAACACAAGTCCAGGCGCATAAAGTAGTTCAGACGTTGTCAAGATAAGATAAACAAATCCATTAGGGAGCCTTCAGCTAATTGGCACATAAGCAAATGTACATTCTGTACATTTTGGGTGTGGGGAAGTTTATACTCATACAAGGCTAGGTTGTACTCTGATACCCCTGTGCGCTTGAGAGCAAAGGCTAAATATTTGTTTGCGGATAAAACATTGAGAGGAAAACGATCTTCATTCAAGTGCCAGTAACATTCACCGAATATAGAGAGGAATGGATAGGATGTTTCCTTTTGTGGAAGAATGTAGAACCAGAGGGCAGTGTTTATAAACAAGTGTACGTCCATTTAAGACAGAAGATGGGGTGAATTTTTGGAATGATGTTATGTCAAAGGAAGATAAATGCTTGATAAAGAATTCATACGGGGATGCTGAGCTGAGGTTGCACTTAGATTAGCCATGGCAGAGCAGGTTTGTGAAGCTGAATGACCTATGCTGCTCCTTATCCATATGCCTGCACAGTTTCATAAATACTATAGCATCATAGCATGGATGAAGATAAGGAACCTGCGGAAGACTGCAGTTGCACAGGTACAGGTTTGCTGTAGAGCCACTGATACCAACCGCTTCAAGTTTCCTTTCCAAATGACTTGACTTCATAAAAACATTTTTTCTCAATTGATTTAATTGATCAGCTTAATAAGTGAATAAAAATCACAAAGTGCCGGAGTAACTCAGCGAGTCAGGCAGCATCTCTGGAGAACATGGATAGGTGACATTTTGGGCCAGGGCCTTTCTTCACACCGATCAGGCAGATGCCTGACCAGCTGAGTTACTCCAGCACTTTGTGCCTTTTTTTTGTAAATACGCATTTGCGATTCCTTGCATCCCCTCAGTATAATCAGTCACCTATTTAATGGACCACATCACTGACAAACTAGATGCTTTACAATCCACTGGCAGTGCCCACTATACTTACAAGTGAATCAGTAACTCTGAAATATGTGGGAACAATTTGGTGAAAGGCTATGAATAAATGGAAATTAGTTTCTTCCTTGTAAATGTTTTTTTTCTTGTAAAAACTTCTAACTATTAACCTTAATAATGATGATTTTTTGTACAGCAAAAGTATGATCATCCAGCACCCTCGGGAATTTGGTAGTACTGGATTATCAGATTTTCCAGATTAGTTGATATGAATCATATTAATATCCCAATATATATGTGATTCAGACACACAGCACTACAGATGCTACAATTCTGACCAAAATGTCAGATCTAGAGGGGCCAGGTGCATTACGGGTCAGGAGACTTCTGCAGACATGTTTAGTTTAGAGATACAGCGTGGAAACAGGCCCTTCGGCCCACCGAGTCCACACTGACCAGCGATCCCCGCACATTAACACAAGCCTACACTCTCTAGGGGAAATGTACACTTATACCAAGTATACAAACCCAAGCCAATTAACCTGCATACCTGGATGCCTTTGGAGTGTTGGAGGAACCCAAAGATTTCGGAGGAAACGGGGAGAATGTGCAGAGAGCACCCATAGCCAGAATCGAACCCGGGTCTCTGTCGCTGCAAGCGCTGTAAGGCAGCAACTCTACCGCTGCACCACCGTGCTGCCCCCATTACACTTCTTTTTAGACATTACGTTGGTAAAATAAATTTTACCCATGGTGTTTAAAGGAAGAAGGGAGTTCCAGTGTATTTAACGAGACCTCAAGTAAAGTGTCTGAGTGAGTTTAAAGGGAGCACAGGAAAGTGGGCCACAGTGAGTTTAAAGAATGCATGTGAATGGGCCCAGTGAGTTTAAAGAGTACAGGCACAGAGGGCTGGTGAGCTAAGGGCAGTCACAGTGGCGCAGCAGTAGAGTTGCTGCCTTATAGCACCGGAGTCCCGGGTCCGTTCCCGACTACGGGTGCTGTCTGTACGGAGTTTGTACTTTCTCCCCGTGATCAGGAGGAGCCAACTCTTGCACCTGTGATCAACTCCCTGTGCTCTGTAAGTCACAGCATTATGAGCGGTACTGTTATACCCCTGTCCCACTTAGGAACCCTGAACGGAAACCTCTGGAGACTTTGCGCCCCACCCAAGGTTTCCGTGCGGTTCCCAGAGGTTTTTGTCAGTCTCCCTACCTGCTTCCACTACCTGCAACCTCCGGCAACCACCTGTAACCTCCGGGAACAGCACGGAAACCTTGGGTGGGGGGCAAAGTCTCCAGAGGTTTCCGTTCAGGTTTCCTAAGTGGGACAGGGGCATCACTCTCCAATGGTATAATAATCCCAATAGTTCAGCCTCTGCTACCCTGCAGCCTCATTACCCTTGAAACCTTTGACCGCACCAGAGCCCATTTGATACTTTCCCATTTAGTTTAGTTTAGAGATACAGCGCGGCAACAGGCCCACTGAGCCTCTCCAACCACCGATCCCCACACATTAACACTATCCCACACACACTGGGGACAAATTACACTCCTACCAATACCAGGAGTAAACTATACTCCTTCTATATTCAGAAAGCCACACTAACTCCACAACTAAATGGCAGGGCCCTGGAAAGTGTTGTAGAACAGACAGACAGAGGGGTACATGTCCACAGTTGCGTGAAAGTGGTGACTCAAGCAGACATGGTGGTACAGGAGGCCATTGCCATTGGCGAGAGCACTGAGTATAAGAATTGGAACATTATAGTACAACTGCACTCGATGTTGTGGAGGTCGCACTTGGAGTGTTCGGTGCTGTTGTGATTCCCGAACTCTGGGAGTGATTTCACAGGTGAAAAAGATGCAGAAAAGATTCAGAGGGATGTTTCTAGGACTGGAGGTCTTGATTTATAAGAAAAGACTGGATTGGCTGGAGCTTTTTTCCCTGGAGTGTAGGAAGCCAAGTAGTGACCTTGTAGAAGTATATAAAATCATGAGGGGTATAGATAAGGTGAATGGTCACAGTCTTTTTCCCAAGGTAGGGGAGTCTAAAACTAGAGGGCATAAATTTACGGTGAGAAGGGGAAAGATTTAAAAGGGAGCCGTGGGTCGTTTGTATGTGGACAATAAAACACTCTTGTCTTTAGTTTAGTTTAGTTCAATTTTGAGGTACAGCACAGACGCAGGCCCTTCAGCCCATCGAGTCTGCACTGACCAGCAATCCCCGCACATTATCACCATCCTACACACACTAGGGACAATCTACAATTTTGCCAAGTCAATTAACCTACAAACCTGTACGTCTTTGGAATGTGGGAGGAAACCGGAGCACCCGGGGAAAGCACGCGGTCACGGGGAGAGCGTACAAACTCCATACAGACAGCACCCGTAGTCAGGATCGAACCCGGGTCTCTGGCGCTGTGAGGCGGAAGCTCTACCACTACACCACCGTGCCTCATGACAAAACGAGTATGAAATAGATGTCGTAGAACCAACAGATCAACTCTAAGTTCTATTTTCCCAATGCATCGTCATAAAGGCTGGTGGACACCGAAGGCTCTATTGGGGGCTCTTATAATATCTCTGTGTCAAGATTCCTTGATAATAGTACTTGCTTTGAGCACACACCAAAAATAGTTATGGATCAACAGTCCGATACATATCCAACCCATTTTCCGCTCCAACTACCTGATTACATTGCACAAGTTCACTAGAAATTGATTCTCAGGGGAATAATATTGTTTGCCTTCCAAGGCTTTTCAAACTGCTGCAATAATTTGGAAAACATTTGAATTTTAGTACAAGTAACTTATTTTGGCAACATCAGATTTAGTTCTTGGAGATTGTAATCCACTTCAAATTCCATGAAAAACCTTACAATCTCTTCGCATAAATCAGAAGATCTGCAGAGTTTACCGTGTGGGACTAGAAGAGAAAGCTATCACCACGCCTTGACATGCACAAATTTGTGTTTTTCTATTTTAATAAACTTTGCTAATGGCACATGCCATTGCTAATTTTATCTTGCAAGATGCAACACGGTTCTACAGATACATGAACCAACAGTACTCTCCATATTTCCTTACAATATACGAGTCCATTTGGAGTGTACGCTAACTCATGGAGCAATCCCATTACCCAATCATTTTCCCAGTAACCTAGTCTTCCCACCTTCTCATCAGTTCTCCCACCCACCAGCCTTGAGGGCCTGTCCTACTTGGACGTCATTTGTGTGTCACGCAGATGGCGTGTGAAGATTTGTTCATCCCAAAATCGCACGTCATTTCCTACGTCACCACGCGCATCGTGCGTCGTGACGCGTAAATGACGTCACGTAAATGACGCGCAAATGACGCCCAAGTGGGACAGGCCCTTTAGAGGCCATATACAGTGATGACTTGACCAGTGTACCTGCACCTCTTTGTTGGTTGATTGGTAAAATGGCCACTGTAGTCCGCAGTATGGGGGTAAACCAGAGCACCCGGAGGACACCCACAAGGTCACAGGGAGGTCATGTAAACTCCAAATGTGCAAACATGGTCACACATAAAAGGCAGCATTAGTCAGTTATATGTAGCTGTGATCAACCAAATCCTTTGGCACAGTGGCACAGTGGTAGAGTTGCTGCCGTACAGCGCCAGAGACCCGGGTTCGATCCGAACCATGGGTGCTGTCTGTACGGAGTTTGTACGTTCTCCCTGTGACCTGCATAGCGATTTGTAGGTTAATTGGCTTGGTAGCATTGTAATTTATCCCAAGTGTGTGTAGGATAGTGTAAGTGTGTGGGGATCACTGGTCGGTGCGAACTCGGCGGGCAAAAGGGCTTGTTTCTGCGCTGTATCCGTCAACTAAACTAAACTTTGAGGATTACAAGGGCCATAGGAGTACACTCAAGAAGAAACTCAAGTGGCAAAGATAGTCACCGAGATATCCTTGGTGAAAATGGTAAAAGAGGATCTTAAGGGCCTGTCCCACTTGTCGATTTTTTCGCCGGCGTTACTGACTGAGGTATCAAGTCACCGATAAATTTGCGGCGTGATGCGGCACCACGACTTATTGCCGCGCGGTGTTTTTTCAAGTGTCGTAACAATTTTTTTGTCGCCACAGGATTTTGAAATGTTCAAAATCTTTTGGCGACACTGATATGACGCCGGCAGTCGCTGAAAAAATCGGCAAGTGGGACAGGCCCTTAAAGCAATTTTATCTGTACATTCAGAGCAAAAGGATATCTAGGGAGAGAATAAATTTCATGAAAGATCATTGTGATCATCTAAGTATGGAGCCAAAGTAGATGGGCAAGGTCTTAAATAAATATTTCCTGCTTGTTTTATCTGTGGATAAATCTCACGGAAGCTGGTGAGTTTAGGGAAGAGAATAGTGTTCTCCTGGAACATATTAACATTCGGAAAGAGCAGGAGTTTGCCGTCTAGAAGTGCACGGCGACCTCCACACAGGCAGCACGAGAGGTTAGGATTGAACATGGGTCACGAGCTGTGAGGCACGTTTTTAATGATATTAAATTATTTGACCGTTATTGATATGCAATGCGTAGAGAAACACTGGCCTTATGCTGGCACGGTGGCACAGCGGTAGAGATGCTGCCTCACAGCGCCAGAAACCCAGGTTCAATCCTAACTACTGGTGTTGTCTGTATGGAGTTTGTACATTCTCCCTGTGACCTGTGTAGGTTTTCCTCGAGATCTTCAGTTTCCTCCCACACTCCAAAGACGTACAGGTTTGTAGGTTAATTGGTATTTAAAAATTGTCCCTAGTGTAGTGTAGGGTTAATGTGCAGGGGATGGCTGGTCGGTGCGGACTCGGTGGGCCGAAAGGGCCTGTTTCCGTGCTGTATCTCTAAACTAAACTAAACTAAATAATATGGTTGAGTAAATAGCTGAATGTTAAACATAAAAGAAGCAGGAATGTCATCAATTCATCTGAAGATTTACTGAAATGTAAGCAGATTTTCACAATGTTATTTTTATATCACTTCTTATCTCCAGATTCACAAATTAGACTCCTGGGCAATATTCAGTCACTGAAACAAGAGCAAAGAGTCAAAAGTGTTTTATTGCCATATGTCCCAGAAAGAACAATGAAATTCTTACTTGCTGCAGCACAACAGAATATGTAAACATAGTACACTGTGAACAATATGATAGACAAGAGAGAGAGAAAAAAAAAGTTCAGTGTGTATATATACACATACTTACAAGTACACACACACATATAAAGCTAGTGAGTTTAGGGAAGAGAAGAGTGATCTTCTGGAACATATTAACATTCGGGAAGAGCAGGAGTTGGCGGTAGTAATCGACTGATAATTTAAGGGATTGTCCGACACAAGTGCAGTGTTGGTGTTCATTTCCTCCACTCCCTGATGCACCAGATTTTATGCACCCACCCCCAACAACTTTCGACTGCCACCCACCTGCTCCTATTCCTTCAACATCCATTGTAACTGCTATGGGTACTTCAGCAAGTCAACAATAGCATACACTACACCAATCTCACCCACTCCACTCTAAAGGTCTGCTCTAATGTTGGAATGGGGGAAGTAAACTCAAACACATGGAGAAACCCCTACATCCATCATGGCAGAACGTGCAATATCCACACAGAGAGAACCAGAGTTTAGGATTGAATCCAGCATCGTGAAGTAACACCTCTGCAAACTGCACCACTGTGTAACCAGATGTCGAATGCAACTGATTTAGACACCTAAAGATGGACCCTGTCAAATTGGAGGTGAGTTAATGGGTTCACAAAGCTCTTGACTCAATGTTGGTGTTTCTATCCTGCTAAAGTTTAGTTTAGTTTAGAGATACAGCGCGGAAACAGGACCTCCAGCCCACCGAGACCAGCAATCACCGCACATTAACACTATCCTACACACACTAGGGACAATTTACATTTATGCCAAGCCAATGAACCTACAAACCTACACGTCTTTGGAGTGTGGGAGGAAACTGAAGATCTTGGAGAAAACCCACGTAGGTCATAGGGAGAATGTGCAAACTCCGTACAGACAGCGCCCGCAGTCAGGATTGAACCCTGGTCTCTGGCAGCAACTGTACCATGGTGCAACCGTGCCGCTCTTCATCACAAATCAGTGAGCAATTCATCAGAGACAACGGCACTCTGTCTTAGCTAGTACAGGTATTGCCTCGAAATACCAGTAACTTGGATTCAAACCTGACCTCTGGTGCCTCTGTTTTGAGTTTGCATTCTCTTCCGATAACTTCATAGGTGTCCTCTGGTTGCTCCGGTTCACTTCCTCATCCCAAAGATGTGCAGGGTCACCAGTTAATGGTGAATTGCCCTTGTGTCCAGGGAATGGTAAAATCTGGGGTGAACTGATGGGAGAATAGTTGTTGGAGAATAATTATTGGGAAGTTCGATTGCTCTGACTCTGCGCTGACATGGATTTGATGGATCAATTGAGCTCTTTCTATGTCATTAGAAACACAGAGAGGTATTGTACTGAGATGATGCCTGGGTTAGTGGGGTGTGAAGAGGCTGCAGAAGGTGAAAGATCCAACAGAAAGTTCAACACGAGGACATGGAATCATAAGTACACCACCTGATAAAAGGCAATAAACCAGGAGAATATCCACGCTAAATTCCTGAGTAGACCTTGAGGTAGTGGGTCTAGATTATGAGACGAATTTCAAGAATGACCGTCAGCCTGGAGGCTAAAGCCATCTTGTGGCTAAAGAACTGGGTCTGAAGTGCACATTGCTTCCAATTATGAGAGGAAAGAATTCCACCTGTCAGAGAATGAACTATCTTCAAGTATTACATATTACTGATTTCACACATCCAGCGTTAAAGGGCAACAATAAATTTCCCTTCCCTTATTCCAGAGAGGCTATAAAACAACAAGGAATCTTGATGATATCAGCGATTAGTTTGAAGTTCTTTGGCCAGTCATGACATGTATTGGAGGTATTAACTGTATTCCTCACGAGACTGCCAAGATGTCATTCACTGTGGAACGCTTCAGGCAGGATGCTGCCTTAAATCTGCCCTCAGAATGTTGTACGGCTCGTGTCTGATTGATTTAAGTAGCTTCCAAGACTTTTTATATTCTTTATACATAGCCTTTAACCGATGGCTGGGGAAGACGTTGGAATCTATGACAATGCCTGCAATGTACTAGATCTTATCAAGAATATATACTACATTCCCAACATCCTTACACAACTATTGACCATTAAACCCATGTCTAGTGAAAACATGACAACATCTGTGCGACCAAATCCATTTGGTCTCCTTGTGCCCCGTCTCTTGTTCACAATCCCCTTCTTCATTGTAAAGGAATGAAGCTATTCCTGCAGGCAATTCTACAAACCTTTCATTGAAACAGCTACTATTAACTTATATGTCCCGTCAAATAATAAGTACTTTCTAGTTCATTTTTGGGATTTGGACATTGCCAACCAGTCTGCACATTTATTGTCCACCCCTAATTTCCCTGAGTGAGATGAATGATGGAAGGCAGGCCAATAATGAAGCAACAGAAGACAGTGGGACTTTAAACACATCCCTGATTAACTCCTGCACTGGTTGCCTGGGGCTGGGGCAATTGATCAACCATCTTACTTTATCTTTCAAACCCCATACCTGTCTAACTGTTTCTTAAACATTGGGATGGTCCCAGCCTCAACTACCTCCTCTGGCAGCTTGTTCCATACCCCCACCACCCTTTGTGTGAAAAGGTTACCCCTCAGAATCTAATTAATTATTTTCCCCTTCACCTTAAACTCTGGTCCTCCATTCACCTACTCTGGGCAAGAGACTCTATGCATCTGCCTGATTTTTTCCTCTCATGATTTTATACATCTCTAGGAGATCACCCCTCATCCTTATAGAGATGTATAAAATCTTGAGAGGAATAGATTGGGTAGATCCGCAGAGTCTCTTGTCCAGAGTAGGTGAATCGAGGACCAGAGGACATAGGTTCTAATTCAAGATAGGAAGCACACTACAGTATATGTATTTGGAAACGGTTATCCTTGCCCCATTGCTGCAGGGCTTTTGCTTTGGGTTTGTCCTTTCAATAAAATTGCATTTTTCACAGAAGAATGCGGAGTTTGCATGCTCTGATCAGCTCAGTGAACAGCTATTTGCCTTTCCTGTCTACACTTGCTTCACTAATCCCCTGCAGTTTATATTAAGAGTTCAATGAATGTGATATCACAGCCAGGCTACCAGGTTAACACTCCTGACATTTCCAATTCGAAGCAAAAATTCCATTCTGGCACATGGTCATGTCAATGCATGTGTGTGTATTGTCAATTATTGCCTAATTGCCATCTTTAACTCTTTTTCCTTTGGTACAGCAGTTTTTTTATTCTGCAGGACTGGAGTAAACCAATTATATTACCAGCTAGATCATGGAGCAAGTTTAGTTAATTGGTGTCTTAACTAAATGTTTGGAGCTCATTTTTGGGATGTACCATGGATTTTATAACGAATGTGGGTATTACAAGTACGGGCAAAAACTGAAAATAGCTGTTCACTGAACTGGTCAGGGCATGAAAGCTCATTTACCAAAAGGGCTGGATCATTGATTTGTGACATGAGTTCTAATCCCACCAGCATAGTTGGGGAATTTCAATTCAAGTAATTAAATAATAACTGCTAGCATTAGTACAGAGAGCATGAAACCGTCATCCTATTCCAAAAGGAGTCATTAATACCTCTCAGAGATCCTCACACTATCTGTTCTACAATTTACTTCAGACCCACAATAATGTTGTCACCTATCTGCCTCTTATATTTAGTGACAATTAGGGGTAGGTAATAAATCTTGAATTCATGTCGAGAGTGATAGGAGCAGAAATAGGCCATTCGGCCTATCAAGTCTACTGCGACATTCAATCATGGCTGATCTATCTGTCCTTCCTAACCCCATTCTCCTCATAAATGCTGATGAGAGATGCGGCATTGAAACATTCACAGGGTTTGTTTTCCCTGGAGCAAAGAAGGCTGAGGGGTGACCAATTTAGGCATTGAAAACTGTTAGAGGCTTAGATAACATGAACGGTCAAAATCGTTTTGTCATGACAGGGGAATCAAAAACAAGTGTGCCCAGGTTCAAGGAGCGGGGAATGAGTCTAGAGGGAGAGAGTCTGGGGGGAAATATTTTTTTTTACACAGACAGTGGTTAATATTTGAAACTTGCTGCAGAGGAGGTGATGGATTAGATACACTCACTCACTACACTTAAAAGACATTTAGACAGGCACTTGAACAGGCAAGGCCTAGAAAGGTACAGACCCAAAGCCTGCACACTTAGATGGGCAAATAAGGTCAGCATGGGCACAGTGGGCTGAAGGGCCTTTTTCTTTGTGCTGTACAACTCTATGTTGCTATGTCCAGCAATACAGTGAGATTGACATGTCGGGAATTCATGTTCACAAGCAGCTACTGACGGCGACAAAAATAGCCGGAACGGAATCTCTCATCCCTTACAGACTTAAATTCAGTCGTGTCACTTTGTCAGGGACAGTTTCTTCCCAGCTGTTATCATGCAACTGAATCATCCAACCACAACCAGAGAGCAATGCTGAACTACCATCTTCCTCATCGGCGACCCTCAGACTATCCTTGATCGGAATTTGCTGGCTTTACCTTGCACTAAACGTTATTCCCTTATCATGTATCTATACACTGTAAATGGCTCGATTGTAATTATGAATGGCAGGCGACAAAAGCTTTTAGCTGTACCTTGGTACACGTGACAATAAACTAAACTGAAGCTGAATTTATGCTGCCTAGTCACACCCATGCTTTTACATAATGTCCTTCTGCAATAAATGCCTTTGAATCTGCCCATTAAAACATTTGCCAAACAAGCTGCTTGTTGGTTTGTGTCAGCAGCGAGGCGGAGCAGCAGCACTGATTGAACCTCTACTGACTTGTGTTCGTTCCATCCTGTGGGAAAGTTGCTTGTTCCCCAGAATCAGAGAGACAGCTGAACCACGGGAGCCCCTATCACAGCAGGGGGTCATTCTGACAGTCATGTCTGTGCCTCGAGCAATCCAAAACTAATACCACTGCTTACTCTCTTCCTGCATCCTTGATCTTCAAATCCAAATCCACATTTCCGTCATTCTGATTCAACCGTGCCAAAGCATTCACAGTCAGGACAACAAAAAAGACACATATCCAAAACTTATTTTAATGTTTCTTGGAATTGATCACTTGGAACTGACTTCCTGAATATGTCTTTCCTTATTCAATCTATCAGAATCATTCATATTTTATAAAACAAACTCAAGTATCTTCCTTGTCTGAATTATCAGTCTGAAGAAGGGTTTTGGCCCGAAACGTTGCCTATTTCCTTCGCTCCATAGATGCTGCTGCACCCGCTGAGTTTCTCCAGCACTTTTGTCTACCTTCGATTTTCCAGCATTGCAGTTCCAGCATCTTCTTAAAAACATAATATCTTCCTTGTCTACCTGGAGTGAAAGTTCCCATTATAAATCTATAATTTCCATCCTATCATCTTGAACTTCTATTAAATAGGACATTCTATGCTCCCCATATCTTCCGCCAATGGTTAGCTACAGAGTACAAATGTCTAACTATTTCTAACTCGTGTATTTAAACTCCTCATAATAAATATTCACATTAGATTAGATTATTGTTTTTTACACAGGGAGCTCACAGAGTAAACAATACACATATTGTAATGATAAATTACTATATGCATAAAACACCGGCAAAACATCGAATACAACAAAGTGCGCAGAGCAGCAGAATGGTGGAAGGTTGGAGTGTAAAATCAGAGGAATGCAAGATGATATTAAAGTAAAATAATGGAGTAACCAAATGAGGACTAAGAGTAATGGGCCTGTCCCACTTAGGCGATTTTTCAATGGACTGCCGGTGACTGTCAAGTTGCCGGCAGTCGCCTGAAAAACCGGCAACTGGAACGGCGACTGTCAAGAGTGGAACACGCACACGCACGCGCACACACACACGCACATGCGCACACACGCATCGCTTTCTTCACCAGCCCGTTATGCAGGCGGGGGACAGGGCAAGCGGGGGGCGCGCTGTATAAAAAATTCACACGGTGCAAAGCCAAGGTGAAACAGACAAGGTTGGCGCTGTAAAAAGACGGCTAAAGCACAGTGTACGATAAGTCCTTTAAAAGAGGGGGGAGATGGGGGGGGGGGGGTGGAGATGGGAGGGGGGGGGGGAGAGAAGGGGGAGAAGGGGGGAGAAGGAGTGGAGACAACTTTTAAGAATCCAGAGATACACGGCTGTGAAGCTCGGCGGAATTTAACATTACAGGTTGGTTATCCTTGGTTCTGAAAACTACTGCTTACCTTTTTTTTCCCAATGAGTCAATGAAATTCACCAGTCAGCACCAGCGACAACCTACGAGAACCTCCGAGAACCTTCGACCTCCTGGCAACCCATTAAGACCTCTTGCCGACGCACCTACGGCTCGAGAATTCTCGCTACAGCTTCATCCTAGTCGCCGCTAAGGAACAATTTACATTTATACCAAACCAATTAACCTACAAACCTGTACGTCTTTGGGAGTGTGGGAGGAAATCAACGATCTCTGAGAAGACGTCTGCAGGTCACGGGGAGAAGGTACAAACTTCGTACAGACAAGCACCCACAGTCAGGATCAAACCCGGGTCTCTGGTGCTGTAAGGCAGTGGCTCTACTGCTGCTCCACCATATTGCCCTGTTTACACATATTCTTGTTGGTCAGGAATATCAGGACAGTTCCTGCAGGCTCAGTTATCTGATCAGTGAATACTCTCTGCACTCTATTCATCGAGTTATACAGTGTAGAAACTGGGCTTTCAGCCCAATATATCCATACTAGCCTATTTACCCATCGGAACTAAACCCATTTATTTGCCTGCATGAGAACCATATATTTCTGTGCCTTCCCTATTCACATGTCTCTTAAACACAGTCTTCTTCTTTGTTGTCGTGTCGCTACATTTTTCTAAGCCAGTGCATAAATGCGGGCTCTGGCACATGGGTTCAAGACCTTGAGATCTTCTGGTTTGCAGAGCTCTGGGAGGAGGGGGCAGGTCAGTAATAGCCCTGTCCCACGGTACGAGTTCATTCCAAGAGCTCTCCCGAGTTTAAAAAAAATCAAACTCGTGGTAAGCACGGAGAATGAACGTAGCGTGTACGTCGGAGCTCGGGGACGTCTCTTAGCGCTAACGGCAGGTGCTCGGGAAGACTCGCTAACGGCAGGTAAGCACGGGAAGACTCGTGAAGATTTTTCAACATGATGAAAAATGTCCACGAGAGCCCCGAGTACCGACGAGTGACCATTACCGTAAATCTCCGAGTTCGAATCAGGGCAAACTCAGGAGAACTCTTGGAATGAACTCGTACCGTGGGACAGGGGTTTTAGTGCTCCATAGTTTTGGGTTGCCTCCCCACAGTCACATTGGGTTGGCCCATCGTTGTTGACCCGCCACTTCTGCATGAGGCCTTTCCTCCGTCCGACCCGTGTTCTGAGGCGGTTGAGGCAGAGACGGACTGACCATGTCTCTTTCACTCCCAATGGAAGGGACTCCTCAGGGTATAGTGTCGGTGTGTGGGGATTGTAGGTGTGTCACCCAAGCATCTATCCTCCAGCTGCGGGGGTTATCACCCAGGGGTTGAACTGCATGCAGGAAGCTATTTCTGGATTTTCACCTCTTTGGAGCCTGGACGTGTTGGAAGAGTGGGTGACGAGTCATCCTCCTGCTTGCTGCCTTTCCACTTTTGAGGAGACTGCTCTTCTGATTGGAGGAGGTGCAATACCACACAGCAGGGACAGGTCGTCAACTCGAGTGGGTTTGAGGCAACCAGAGATGGTTCTGTGCAGGATTGTATCCTAATCCATCACTTCATTTAGCAGCGAGTTCCAAGTATCAATCTCTGTCTTTTTAAAATCTTTCCCAAATCTCTTTAACACTCCCACCTCTCATTCTGCTCCGTCTCCTCCCTGTATACCTTCTGCCCCCCCCCAGCCATAAGAAGCTCTCTTGCCCTCATACATTACATCTACTCAGGTTGTCTGACACTTTGAAAAGCAGGCCTCCCAGCTAAGAGGCCCTCTGCCTGTCCATCACTAGACCTGTGAGGCAGAAAGATCATTAAAAGAGTTTTGATGAACCCATTCTTCCTAATTTCCAACCTCACAGCAGCCTACACTACACAGAGCTCTCCTTCAGACCAGGATCTAGGTCTTGGAATCAATAATATGTTATGTTGAATGTTATTGTGAATAGAAAGGTTTAAGAAAGAGCTGCAGATGCTGGAAAAATCAAAAAATGCTGGAGAAAGTCAGCGGGTGAAGCAGCATCTATGGAGCAAAGGAATAGGTGACGTTTCGGAGGAAGAAGGGTCTCGACCCGTAATGTCACCTATTCCTTCTCTCCATAGATGCTGCCTCACCCACTGAGTTTCTCCAGCATTGTTGTCTACCTTGTGAATAGAAATGTTATGTTGGGATTTCATATCAAATTTTCAGACAGAACTTTGAAGAGAGAGATAGAGAGATAGAGAGATAGAGAGAGAGATAGAGAGATAGAGAGATAGAGAGAGAGAGATAGAGAGAGAGATAGAGAGAGAGATAGAGAGAGAGAGAGAGAGAGAGAGAGAGAGAGAGAGAGATAGATAGATAGATAGATAGATAGATAGATAGATAGATAGATAGATAGATAGATAGATAGATAGATAGATAGATACAAAATTCTGGAGTTACTCAGCGGGACAGGCAACATCTCTGGATAGAAGGAATGATCTGAAGAAGGGTCTCAGCCCGAAACATCACCCATTCCTTCTGTCCAGTGATGCTACCTGGCCCGCTGAGTTACCCCAGCATTTTGCGTCTATCTTCAGTGTAAACCAGCATCTGCAGCTGCTTACTACACACTGTGATCTGTTCACCATCAGTGTTTGGAGCCTTACACGACTCTCTTTGGCTCATATTGGGGCCTTCAACATGTTGGTCAGGAGACGCTGACTTCCCATTTTCATCGAAAGAAAACACCAATGCAAATCATGGATTCAATAGTAATGAAGAGGATTGTATCTGTCTTGTTCACCTTGGAACAGTGGCTGCTTTCAGTACATGTTGCATTTTGTTGATCGGTGTGGGGATATTTGCAGAGAGGATATTATGTTGACAAAGGTGTTTGTTAGTTGACCATCAGATCTTAATGGCAAGACAACTTTTGAATTATAGTTTTGTTGAAGGTACATGTCAGGTGGGGGCGGGGGGGGGGGGGGGGGGAGTCCCCCCCGCCATGGGTACCATATAATCCCGTGCTACCTACTCCATGGTCAAACAGTCGGCGACAAAAACCGTCTCCCCCACCTGGTTTGCCAGGTGAGGAGGGGGCTGTGGACCCCCAGCAGGACCAAAAACAAGACCTGTCAAAGGGCGGTTGAGCTTCTAGCGAGCCAACGGCCATCCACACTTCAGTAGAAGTTGCGATCACTGTCGTACATGGCATAGTAAGGAATGATGATAAAACACACACTAAAATCTTATACTTCCAGTGGCGGAAGTCCACGGGAACTGGAGGACAGAGATGTGTCTGTCACCGTTACCGTTGGAAACCAGCACCACTGCGTCGCTAATGTCTTCAACGATGATGAATGAATGAACACTCCCACACTGTTGTTTGTCAGGGAATTAGAACAACGATGAAAGAATGACAAGACTCTTAAAGCCGTCGAATTCTCAGAGTTTTGGAAGCTGCCGTGCAAACATGAAGTAAGAGTTCACCATTGAAAGTTCGGAGCCCGCTCCACACAAACTGGAGCCAAGATCCCGGCTATCCATCCTCAACTGGCTTCATGGTGAGCCGGTGACCGTTGACATTGTCCCAGTCAGACTGAACTCTGGGCCATCTCTTCATCCCATCGGAATTACATCGGAATTGCATGGGAACAAAAAAACAGTGGAACAAAAAACCACATCCAACTGTGTCTCACTCACCCTTGACCCTTTCTCTGGGAAACACTTGCATCCTGCACTGCAGTCCCGACCCTCACACCGTCCGAGGGATTCAGTCTTGTACCCCTGCAATAGCAAAATAAAATACATTTCAACATTTCGAACAGCAGATCAAAGGGATTTTGAAATGTTATTGTCATAGCCCAGTATATCTAAAACAGTCTTTTGAGGATTCAACTGGTAAGGGTATTGCATGATGCTGTACTAAGCCCACAGGCATCACATTTGTCTACCTATCTGTGTTGAATTAATTAATTGAGTCACAATTGGCTGGCCTGTGGATGTCAGATATTCTGCGGTTGAGTTCGGTAAAGTGCTGTTTCCTTACACTTGTTCATCTAAACTTACCCATGTGGTACAACTAGTAATTCAAGCCAGCTGAATATAACATTCTTCCTTCTGTAACTGGTACCAGCATGGAGACCGTTGAAAACGTCAAATTTCAAACGTTAATATCACCAACAACTTCTCCTGGACCACCCATAGTGAAGCAACGACCAAGAAAGCACACCAACGCCTGTACTTCCTTCGAAGGCTTAGGAAGTTCGACATGTCCCCTACAACTCTCACCAACTTCTACAGATGCACCATGGAGATAATTTTATCCAGATGCATCACAGCTTGGTTTGGGAACAGCTCCATCCAAGACCGTGAGAAGGGATGCAAGGGTTACTTACAGCTACAGAAATCAATATCTATATGTCTGTAACCTTTTTGCATATCATTCATTCATGTGTTTTATATTTCTCTATATCACCGTCTATATCTCTCGTTTCCCCTTTCCCCTGACTCTCAGTCTGAAGAAGGGTCTCGACCTGAAATGTCACCTATTCCTTTTCTCCAGAGATGCTGCCTGACCCGTTGAGTTACTCCAGCTTTTTATGTCCATCTTCACTTTAAACCAGCATCTGCAGTTCCTTCCTATATAATGCTTGGCATGTCTATGCAAAGCATAATTTGCGTGTGAATATGGATGTAAATCTATATTCGACACCCCACGTACTCAATTTTTTCGGCGACTTACCGGCACCCGTCATAGTTGCAGCAGGTCGCCAAAAATGTTCAATATGTTGAAAATCTAGAAAAAGGTACGACTCTTTGGTGCGACGCCTGTATGGTCGTGGGTAGTCACCCAAAGAGCCTGATCGCAGCTGGATTTTCAACATTTTTTAATTTTTCGGCGACCTGCTGCGACTATGACGGATGCCAGCAAGTCGCGGAAAAAATTGCGTAAGTGGGACAGGCCCTTCAGTCTCAAAACTACTTGAAAAACAAAATGGCTGATATCAGAAAGATGAGTGTGTGATAAAGGTGTAATCGTGCTCCATATTGTTGAAGAATGCACATTGAGCTTTTTATTCAATTAACTTCAATAGCACTTGTAAGGGAAAGCTAAATGCAGACAGCAAGGTAATCAGAGACTGGGAATCAGCCAGGAGGCTGTGCATGAGATACAAGATCAGTTCATGATACAGGATCATGTTTATGGATGACCAAGCACGATTGGCCTATTTAGACTAGTTCTTTTGATGTAATAGACTGGCATAATTGATAGTCAAATCCACCTCGTCACAATGCGGATTAATCTTACATCAAAGATTGATGAAAGTAATTCCTATATCTTTGCACTAATCGATAACGGAGGTGAATAAGGTTGCAAGTACAAATCATGCTTAATGCAGAGTTACATAGAAACATAGAAAATAGGTGCAGGAGGAGGCCATTCGGCCCTTCAAGCCAGCACCGCTATTCATTGTGATCATGGCTGATCGTCCCCTATCAATAACCCGTGCCTGCCTTCTCCCCATATCACTTGATTCTCTTGAGTTGGATGATAAGCCATGATCATATTGAATGGCGGTGCAGGCTCGAAGGGCCGAATGGCCTACTCCTGCACCTATTTTCTATGTTCTATGTTCTATGATACCACTAGCCCCTAGAGCTCTGTCTAACTCTCTCTTAAATCCATCCAGTGACTTGACCTCCAGTGCCCTCTGTGGCAGAGAATTCCACAAATTCACAACTCTCTGGGTGAAAACGTTTTTACGCACCTCAGTCTTAAATGGCTTCTCCTTTATTCTAAGACTGTGGCCCCTGGTTCTGGACTCGCCCAACATTGGGAACATTTATCCTGCATCTAGCTTGTCCAGTCCTTTTATAATTTTATATGTTTCTATAAGATCTCCCCCTCATCCTTCTAAACTCCAGTGAATACAAGTCACGTCTTTTCAATCTTTCCTCATATGACAGTCCCGCCATCCCAGGGATCAATCTCGTGGACCTACGCTGCACTGCCTCAATCACAAGGATGTCCTTCCTCAAATTAGGAGACCAAAACTGGACACAATACTCCAGATGTGGTCTCACCAGAGCCCTATACAACTGTTCATTTTAAGTTAGTTCATTTTAAGTCCTAAGGTACATATTCTGTTCCTCAGTCTGAAGAAGGGTCTTGACCCGAAATGTCACCTATTCCCTTTTTCCAAAGATGCTGTCTGTCCCACTGAGTTACTCCAGCTCTTTGTGTTTATCTTCGGTTTAAACCAGCATCTGCTGTTCCTTCCTCTACCTAACTAAAGATGTTATTCTGAACTTCTCCGCACCGGTAAAATATTCAGATGTTAAAAACAGAACAGGCGAGAATGAACTTGGCCCTGACTGCACGGAAATTCGGTCAACCTGTTTGTTCTTGTAGACGCTGAAACATTTTCTGCTCTTGGTATGAATGGAAGCAAGATGTAGTTGTGGCAGGTGTGCTGCTTCTGAGGGATAAGTAAATCTGTGTCACTGACACACCCAAACCTCTCTGCCCCAGAAAGGCATTCTGTGCTTATCCTTCTTATGCGCACATTGAACTGCAGATGTTGGAATTGAGCAAAACTGAGAGAACTTGAGGGAACCCACAGTGTCAGGCAGCATCTGCGGAGGGAATGGGGAGATAACAATTTGGGTCGGGAAGCAACCAGTGTGTCATCATCAGCCTGAAGTAGCCTATCCATTCCCTCCACAAATCCTGCATGACACCATTGAGTTCCTCAAGTAATCTGTGTTCTGCTGATCATCATTCTTTTCCTGACAACACAGCCTTATGTCAAGGCGTGTCAGGCGTCTGCTGCCCTATGTTTATAATACACAAGATACCAGCCACAGCTAGATGGCAGACAGGCATCAGGTCTTTTGGAGTAAAACAAGAGCTGACACTAATAATAATTCCCTACCATGTTGGACTATGGACATCCTATTACACCATAGTGGCCAAATCCTACAGAATTATTTGTCTCCAAAGATATGACCAGTCTATCAGCATCAAAGTTCTTCATGTCACCCCCCCAAACAAAGTCATGAAAGTAGGGTCCTGGCCCAAAATATCACTGATCCATGTTCTCCATAGATGCTAAAGAGGCTGTCCCACCTGGGCGACCTAATCCGCGAGTTTGACCTCAACTCATACTCGCAGCATGGTCGACACGAGGTAGTAGGTCTTCGTAACTCTCCTTCATGCTCGAGAGTGGTCTCCGCGTACTCGAGGCCTCAGCTAGGTCGTGGCGGTTTTTTCAATATGTTAAAAAAAATACCCCCGCGAGTAAAAAAAAGGTCGCCATGGAAAAAAAACGATATTTTTTTTACTTGTAGGTTTAGTCGTAGTAGGTGGTAGTAGGTCGGCATGTTAGTTGTAGGTAATCGAGGGTAGTCGAAGGTAGTCGTAGATAGTCTTCATCATAGTCGAAGGGAGGTCGAAAGAGATCGAAGGAGGTCGTCTTCACTCTCCACTATTCGGTGTCCAATTTTCCCGAAGTTAGTCGTAGCTAGTCGAAGCTGGTCTTCAACATAGTCGAAGCTGGTCTTCAACATAGTCGAAGGAGGTCTACCACATAGTCGAAGGAGGTCTTCAACATGACATTTTTTTCAAACTCTTCTAAACTCGCCAATTAGGTCGCCCAAGTGGGACAGCCCCTTAACTGACCCATTGAGTTACTCCAGCATTTTGTGTGGTTTTTGTCTCCAAAGTAAACCTTAGCATTTGCTTGGCAAATTTCACAAGGTGAGGACATTCCAAATTACAATACATCTAATTATTTATATTGAAATGTCTCGCTGTTCTAATCATCGCCAAAACAAGAATGATAAATTTGCTACTGTGCCATTCACTAGGAGCTAAATACTGACCAAGATTGCTTTATTCCCTTTGATACATCAATTTCCTTTTAATGTGATTCAAAGCGGCCCATAGTATCAGCGAAGTCGATGCATTCTGACTCATGCTCCTACACTTCCTATTATCAGCTGTTCAATACTGGCGAATTTATGTAGACGCAGTATTGACATCAGTTCAATGCCAATATTTCAGTTTATTAACTGTAGGAAGGAATTTTGTGCTGTTATGTGTTGTATAACTGATTGGTTCAATAGACTCACCACTGACCTACAAGCTGCTTTATTTTATCTCTGAGCACATCTGTGTAAATTCAGGTACAGGGTACGGATATAGCACAAAATATCCTCCCACATGGATCTGTGGGCAGCACGGTGGCACAGCGGTAGAGTTGCCGCCCTGTAGTGCTTGCAGTGCCAGAGACCCGGGTTCAATCCAGACTATGGGTGCTCTCTGTACGTTCTCCCCGTTTCCTCCAACATCTTTGGGTTCCTCCAACACTCCAAAGACGTCCAGGTATGCAGGTTAATTGGCTTGTGTTTGTATACTTGGTATAGTGTCAATTTCCCCTAGTGTGTGTACGTTCTCCCTGTGACCGCGTGGGTTTTCTCCGAGCCCTTCGGTTTCCTCCCACACTCCAAATACGTGCAGGTTTGTAGGTTAATTGCATGGCATAAATGTAAAATTGTCCCTAGTGTGTGTGGGGAACTTGTTCATGTGCGGGGATCGCTGGTCGGTGTGGACTCATTGGGCCGAAGGGCCTGTTCCCATGCTGTATCTCTAAATTGAACTAAACATTAATGTACTTATATAGTGTCTTTAAAATGTGTCTCAGAGGAATGTAAACAAACAAAATTGACCAATATACAAAAATAAGGTAGTTTTAGGTCGCTTCAGTTAATTTGTGTGGCTGGATTTTATTTACCACAATGAATATACATTCCGACCCACTTCCCAGCAGCCTGGTAAGAAGATCAATAATAATAATAATGAATGGGATTTATATAGCGCCTTTCTAATACTCAAGGCGCTTTACATCGCATTATTCATTCACTCCTCAGTCACACTCGGTGGTGGTAAGCTACTTCTGTAGCCACAGCTGCCCTGGGGCAGACTGATGGAAGCGTGGCTGCCAATCTGCGCCTACGGACCCTCCGACCACCACCAATCACTCACACACATTCACACACATTCACACACAGGCAAAGGTGGGTGAAGTGTCTTGCCCAAGGACACAACGACAGTATGCACTCCAAGCGGGATTCGAACCGGCTACCTTCCGGTTGCCAGCCGAACACTTAGCCCATTGTGCCATCTGTCGTCATATCTGTTGTGCTGGGCTACATTGATCAGATAGGTTTTTGCTTGCTCAGGCCCTTTTGTCAGCTTGGCTTTGACCTTTAGCACAATGCTTCATAATTACTGCAGGAAATTTCAGAGAGGAAATCGTCAGCCATTACACGATGCATCAGAAACAATGATACGATTAGTTGACAACAAGAGCGGAACTCGCTATCAACACATGGAGGGGACGGGGGACACAATTTTCTGGCGGCCACGCGCGCATGCGCACACTCACGCACACACGCGCGAGGCTTCAGAGGCTCAATCCAGCGCTAAATGCAGCTCAACTCTGCCTGTCTCACCGGGTTAACTACAGCCCTGACTGGACTGACGGGATACCAGCGCTGCTTCTCCACGCTGGCCATATTTCCTGCAAGCCCAGGCAGGTTAACCTGGCGGACCATGCAGAGTTGAGCTGGGTTTAGTGCTGTTTCACTGCGCTGGCTGTGGGCCTGGAGGCACAGCTCACATCTGTCTGCTCTGGCCACCCGTGGGGACACTCGGGACAGCGCCGGAGACCCGGCCGGGATTGATCCTGCCTGCGGATGAGGCGCAGGTCTGTGCCACGTCTCCCTCCTCCAATCATCGCGCCCTCGATCATCAGTCCCACCCCCACTGCCTCGCGGAAAGCGGAGATATTAAAATTGGGATCACAAAAACTTAGGGGGAGGATGTCCCCCACCTCTCAAAACATGGGGGGGACGTGTCCCCACTGCCCCCCCCCCCCCCCCCCCCGGGTTTCCCGCCCCTGGTTGACATCACTGAAAGTCCAGGATCTCATGTATAGAATAGCAACTCAGTTAGGGTGTTGGAAGGGTAAATAGTGCAACTGAAACTCCTAACCAAAACAAGGCAGTGCCAATGCACAAACATTTTAAAGGAAGGCATGCATGAAAACTGAAGGAGAAGTTAATGAGGCGTAGTTTACAAGTATGCATTTATGGAGCCATTCGAACATGTTTTTGGAAATATGAAAGTGCAGGTACTGCTGTAATGTCGGACATGCAGCAAGCAGTTAATCACCCTCAGACAGCATTATAATCACCAGATGATCACTTTTAACACTGTGTACCAGGGAAGAGCTTAGCATGTTCTTAGCTTACTTTAGTTTGGAGATACAGTGTGGAAACACAGGCCCTCTCACAGATGAACTGAGGCCCAGGCCAATTTCAATATTAGAGGCCCCTAAACCAAGATCCCTTTGAAGCAGACAGGCATGTGGCCCTTGCCAAATGGCACTCGTTGCCCCCCCCCCCCCCCCCTGATGGGGCCTGCGGAAACATGCCCTTCAGCCCACTGAGTCCACGCCGGCCAGCAATCCCTGCACACATTAGCACTATCCTACACACAATATGGACAATTTTACAATTTTCCCAAGCCAATTAACCTACAAACCTGTACGTCTTTGGAGTACGGGTGGAAACCAGAGCTTCCGGAGAAAACACATGTGGAGAAGGTACAAACTCCATACGGACAGCACCTGTAATCTGGATCGAACCCGGGTCTCTGCCACTGTAAGGCAGTAACTCTACCGCTGCACCCCCTTGTACCACCGTGCCACGCCTGTTCTACAAAACCTTCTACAAGTAGATGAGGAAATGCCTCTCCAATAGAAGTTATTTTTACATTTTACATCAATCTTAAGTTAAGAGTATCAAGCTTCTTATACAATCTAGAAAAATGACATATCTGACAACGTTGCATTCCTTCCATGCCACAATGGAATGTCGGCCTAGATTTTAAGGTTCAAAATATGGAGTTAGACATAAGCCCCCAATATTCTGACTCGGAGGCAAATTGCTTCCAACTGGTAATATTCCTGCTGCAAACATGTTCACACAGCTCTCACTTTAACTGTTGTGTTGCCCTGAGCCAAGTACCGCTGGGACAGTATCGTACATTAAATCTCCTGGTGACCAATTACACTGTACAGTAGCGCAGGGGTGGAGTTGCTGCCTTGCAGTGCCAGAGACCCAGGTTCGATCCCGACTACGGGTGCTGTCTGTACGGAGTTTGTACGTTCTCCCCGTGACCTGCGTGGGTTTTCGCTGAGATCTTCAATTTTCTCCCACATTCCAAAGACATACAAGTTTGTAGGTTAAATGGCTTGGTATCAATGTAAATTGCCCGTAGTGTGTGTACGACAGTGTTAATGTGCGGGGATCGCTGGTTGGTGTGGACTCGGTGGGCTGAAGGGTCTGTTTCTGCGCTGTATCTCTAAACTAAACTAAACTAAATAAACTACTCAACAAGTCAAACAACTTTAGCAGAACAGTTATCATTTCTGATCAGGGACTTCTTATCAGAGCTGAGAAATGTTCTGATGGAAGATTATTAAGTTGAAGTATAAGCTCTGTTCTCCTTCTCTCTCTCTCTCTGTTGATTTGACCTGGCCAGATGAGCATTCCTTGCATTTCCTGCCTTCAGTTTAGATTTCCAGCAGCTGCACTGTCTTGGTATCCGAATATACAGGATCATAAATCAATAAGAAAAAATTAGAAACATATAAAATTATAAAAGGACTGGACAGGCTAGATGCAGGAAAAATGTTCCCAATGTTGGGGCAAGTCCAGAACCAGGGGCCACAGTCTTACAATAAAGGGGAGGTCATTTAAGACTGAGGTGAGAAAAAACCTTTTCACCCAGAGTTGTGAATTTATGGAACTCCCTGCCACAGAGGGCAGTGGAGGCCAAGTCACTGGATGGATTTAAGAGAGAGTTAGATAGAGCTCTAGGGGCATGTGGAGTCAAGGGATATGGGGAGAAGGCAGGCACGGGTTATTGATGGGGGACGATCAGCCATGATCACAATGAATGGCAGTGCTGGCTCGAAGGGCTGAATGGCCTCCTCATTTTCTATGTTTCTATGTTTATTTGGCAAGCCACGCTATGGGGACTTTTACTGTCCTGCCTCTCAATACCTATCCTGACCTCCGCACCTGACGGAACTTCTTTCCCACAGGTGGGGTTTTACATTTCAATTTCAATTGTTATGTCCCCAAAAGAAGTGAAAATTTCTAGCCTGTAATATAAATGGGCCAACATTATTCTCCCCAATTATTGGTCATTCCACACCACTTAGGAGCAGTACTTATCTCTCAGTATCTTTCATTAATAAAATCAAGACCGCTAAACATGTTGCCAATACAACTCAGAGGCCTTGACTGGCTCAGGGCGTGAAAGCAATTGCATGGGCGGTATAACTTGTAACACTAAAAATCTTTACTCCTTTAAGGGCATGGTGCCACGGCAGACTGAGGATTACAGCAAGAGGGCTCTCGTGTACCAGGCTGCACTTTCTGACCTACTTTGGTGAGGACTTAGCACAAGTTTCCTAGAATTGTTGGCCCAGCAGAGTTAGAAATAGTTCAATGGCATCTTTGTTGTCTAGAACCTTGTCTGCATTTTGCACTTTACTCCACTGTCTTCAACACATGGCATTAACAAGGAAAAACTAGCAACAAACATTGGTTTTGAAAGTTGCAACTCAATATGGCGCAGTGATAGAGTTGCTGCCTTGCAGCGTCAGAGACCCCCAGGGTCGATCCTGACTACGGGTGCTGTCTCTACAGACTTTGTACGTTGTCGCTGCGACGTGGGTGAGTTTTCTCCGGGCGCTCCGATTTCCTCCCACACTCCAAAGACGTACAGGTTTGTAGGTTAATCGGCTTGGTATAATTGCAAATTGTCCCTAGTGTGTGTAGGGTAGTGTTAATGCGTGGTGATCGCTGGTCAGTTTGAACTCAGTGGGACGAAGGGTCTGTTTCTGTGCTGTATCTCTAAAAACTAAACTAATATAATGGTAACATAGATGATAGGTTGAATAAGTTAGGTCTTTATTCTCTGGAGCGCAGAAGGTTAAGGGGGGACTTGATAGAGGTCTTTAAAATGATGAGAGGGATAGACAGAGTTGATGTGATCAAGCTTTTCCCTTTGAGAATAGGGAAGATTCAAACAAGAGGACATGACTTCAGAATTAAGGGACAGAAGTTTAGGGGTAACATGAGGGGGAACTTCTTTACTCAGAGAGTGGTAGCGGTGTGGAATGAGTTTCCAGTGGAAGTGGTGGTGGCAGGTTCGTTGGTATCATTTAAAAATAAATTGGATAGGCATATGGATGAGAAGGGAATGGAGGGTTATGGTACGAGTGGAGGCAGGTGGGACTAAGGGAAAAAAGTTGTTTCGGCCGGACTTGTAGGGCCGAGATGGCCTGTTTCCGTGCTGTAATTGTTATATGGTTATATGGTAACCAGTGCATTGTTTGTAGACAAAAAAGGTGACAGTACACCTTGCTGGTGGCATTTTTAATTTAGTTTAGTTTAGAGATACAGCGCTGAAACAGGCCCTTTGGCCCACCGGGTCATCATATAAGCTGCTTAAGGTGATTAAGGGCTTGACTGCTTAATGTAATGAATAAATTTTATTTTATAAACTTTAAGAATCTTTCTGTAAAAGTAAAAATGATAAATATGTGAAATCTAGCCTTTAACTTTTTATAGATATGAGCACGCACCATTACAAACAAAACGCTGGATCTAACAATCACCTCCTCATTGACAATGTTCAATTCAAATGAATACTGATCAACATTGATTTATTCCCCTTGATACATAATTTTCCTTTGAATGTGATTCGCAGTGGCCAAACGTATACATCGGCAAAGTCGGCTTCGGTGGATTCTGATTTATGCGCCTACCATTCCTACTCTCTGCTGCTAAACTCAATGTTGGCAAATTTATATGGACACAGAATTACATCAGTTAAATGCCAATATTTCAGTTGATCAATGTACTTATATAGTGTCTTTAAAATGTAACTGAGTGGAATGTAAACAATCAAAGGTGGACACAAAATGCTGGAGTAACTCAGCGTCTGAGCGACAGGCAGCATCTCTGGAGAGAAGATTAAGGGTTTGGACACGCTAGAGGCAGGAAGCATGTTCCCGATGTTGGGGAGTCCAGAACCAGGGGCCACAGTTTAAGAATAAGGAGTAAGCCATTTAGAACGGAGACGAGGATACACTTTTTCTCACAGAGAGTGGTGAGTCTGTGGAATTCTCTGCCTCAGAGGGCGGTGAAGGCAGGTTCTCTGGATGCTTTCAAGAGAGCTAGATAGGGCTTTTAAAATAACGGAGTCAGGGAATATGGGGATAAGGCAGGAACGGGGTACTGATTGGGGATGATCAGCCATGATCACATTGAATGGCGGTGCTGGCTCGATGGGCCAAATGGCCTATCCTGCACCTATTGTCTATTGTCTGTTGTCTATTAAACAAGCAAAGTTAGACTTTAACCAAGTCAGGGGAGATGACCAAATGTTTTGGAGTGAGAGGCAATTTTTAAGAAACTTAAAGGAGGAAAGTGAGGTGGGTAGGCGAACAGGTTCCGGGAAGGAATTCCACAGCTGAGGGCAGTCAATGACAAGGTGAATGCAGGAGAGATTAAAATCCGGATGCTGAGAATTGGAGGAATGCCCATGTACCAGAGATTTATTAGGTTGGAGGACATGGTGAGAGGGCACGATCTTGGAGGTGTTTGAAAACAATTTCAGAACTGAGGCATTACTTCACCAGGAGCCACCATAGATTTGGCACAAGTACAGGGCTTCATGCAAGTCCAGGCTTGAGCTGCAAAGTTGTGGATCGTTTCAAAACTACAGATTAGGAGGTTAGACAGGAGTGAAGTCTCATTGACAAAGACTGAAGGCTCCATTAGATGAGCAGAAAAAGGAACAGAGTTAGCTGATGTAGCTGACTACTAGAAGGCATAGCAAATTTTAAAACCGATATGCATGGCAAGACTTTTTATCATGCAGAGAGTGGTGGGTACTTGGAACATGGTGCCAGGGGTGGTGGTGGAGGTAGATGCGATAGTGGCATCAGAGGCTATTAGATAGGCACATGGGAACAATAACACTGTTTGGCATCACATTCAACGCAGGCATTGTGGGCCCTCTGGGCCTGTTCCTGCACCGCACTCTCCTGAGCTCTTTATAACGGTGAAAATAACACGTTTGCTTCATTTCAAATATATACCCTCTACATAAAAGTTGCAAATATGATTAAGCACATCCATGCATTGCCATTCAGGGTACAAGCCATGCATTGCCATTCAGGGTACAAGCCATGCATAGGACTAACATTATATTGGTGGGACATCAATGTTTCTCCTACATAATGTCCACAGCCAGTTTGAGAGCTGCTCCTGGTGTTCCAGCCCCTCACTGGGTGATGAATGCAGTGCCTTTACTTATCTGCTCTCAGTGGCGGCTGCACCAAGGTCCATTGCGTCCATCAGAACGTGTGCCTGGAGAGACTGCAACCTCCAGTCATGGACTGCTCCTTGCACCAGAAGACCAGCAGGTCTTGGGCAGACCAAAGGGCCACCTTTCACCGAGTTGATGAAATGACAGTAGCAGTTCGCAGCGTGTGTGCCTGGGAACTCGCTGTGGTGTCGTAGAGAGACTTTACTGAGGGCCCTCTTAAGCTCATCTCAGGGTCAAAGGTTCCAGACCAACTTCAGACAGTTCCGAGAAACAACAGCGCTGGGAGTCAAGCTGGAAACGCAGGCCAGTGTGTGCTGCAGAGTCTGTAAGCACCAGGGAGTTACAGGGCAGGCAGTCAGCCAACCAAAAGCACAGTCACTGATCCCTATCTGTTCAAGGTTTGGGTCATTAGAGAAGTAACACAGGGAGAACATCCTTAAAGCAACAGTAATTCATTATAACCAACTGCAACTGCAAGACTACCATGGGAAAGAATACCTCTCAATTAATAACAAATAATTAAGAAAAAAGGGAGAAGGGAAAAGAAAATTAATTAATTAGCAAAAACGACCCGTCACCAAAGGGTAAACGCAGCAAACCCCACAATAGATATGGATCATGCCAAGTGCACCCGGAGATAGATACAAAAAGCTGGAGTAACTCAACGGGTCAGACAGCATCTCAGGAGAGAAGGAATAGGTGACGTATTAGGTCGAGACCCATCTTCAGACTGAGAGTCAGGAGAAAGGGAAACAAGAGATATAGACGGCGATATAGAGAGATATAGAACAAATGAATGAAAGATAATGATGATAAAGGAAACAGGCCATTGTTAGCTGTGTGCTAGTTGAAAACGAGTTAAAGACAATGAGACTCAATGAGATGACTTTGAAGGTGGTAAGATGACGGGTGGGGGAGGGATGGAGAGAGGGGAAGATGCAGGGGTTACTTGAAGTTAGAGAAATCAATATTCATGTCATTGTGCAAAGTGCACCTAAGGCTTTGTATCTCCCTGTGCTGCATTCATTCTGATGTCCGAATTAAACTGCCAGATAAACATGCAAAGCAATGTCATCGTTATGGATTCTCCTGAAACTGTCATTTTAAAAACAGATGATGTCAGGCACCCAATATAAAAAGCAGTGTCTCACTTTACTCTCCAGCAGAATATAATAAAATATCTATTTATATTCTGCTACGAGAGCGTTGAGACACATGGCTCAAAATGTATAATCCCTCTTTCCCTCTCAACCCCATTCTCCTGCCTTCTCCCCATAACCCCTGACACCCACACTAATCAAGAATCTGTCAACCTCCGCCATAAAAAATAACAACTGACTTGTCCTCCACGGCCATCTGTGGCAATGAATGATGTCAGTGGTTAATTATACTGGGCAAGGTTTCAAAACCAGCCTTCCACCTGAGCCTTCAGTTTCCCACTGCATGGCATTTGTGTGCCATGCAAGCCTGATGCATCAGCAACGGAGAATGGGTTGAAGTGTGGATTACGGATTTGGGGATATGACATTTGTTTTCCTGAACATGGTTGCTTCTGTGGATTCAAATATTCTGCGTCCAAAAATTGTAAGAATAGAGTTTGGACAAAAGAGATGAACATGGGAGCTGGCCCTATCACCCACAGTGTCTATGCTATTCATCATTTCAATTTGTACTGCACAACTGCCTGGTCATGGTCTGTATCACTCCATTGCATAACTCCTCATGTGTCTGACAAAATGCCTCTGAATTGTTATTGCTGTATCAGCTTCCACCACGTCCCCAGGTGGCCTGTTCCTGGCACCTGCCACGCGGTCAAAATCGTGCATTGTAAATCTCCATGAAGCTTTCCCTCTCCCATCACAAACCTGCGTCGTCTAGTGTTTGATATTTCCCAACCTAGCAAAAAGACGCGTGCAGGGTCAGACAGCAGCTCTGGAGAAAAGGAATGGGTGACGATTCGGGTCGAGATCCTTCTTCAAACTCCAGCATTTTGTGTCTATCTTCGGTGTAAACCAGCATCTGCAGTTCCTTCCTACACTACACATGCAGGTATTGTGGCATGAAGACGTGTGGAAAGCTTGCCCTTGTTGGTCAAGGCACTGAGTGTAAAGGTTGAGAGGTCATGTTGCAACTGTATAAACCTTTGGTTGGGTCACATTTGGAATGTGCAGGTCTGGTTGTTGCACTGCATGAAGGATGTGGAGACTTTGGAAAGGTTGGGAAGAGATTTGCCTGGATTAGCGACAATGAACTAGAAGGAGTTCTGGACCAACTTGAATAGTTTTCTCTAGAGTATGTAAAATAATGAGAGGCATAGACAGCAGGAGTCTCTTTGTGTTGGAAGGAACTGCTGATGCTGGTTTAAGCTGAAGATAGACACAAAAAGCCAGAGGAACTCAGCGGGCCAAGCAACATCTCGGAAGAACATGGATAGGTGACGTTTCAGGTTGGCTTCTTCCAAAGAAGCATCCTTGCCCGTAACATTACCTTTCCATGCTTTCCAGTGTTGCTGCCTGGCCTGTTGAGTTACTCCAGCACTTTGTGTCTTTTATTGTAAACAAGCATCTGCAGTTCTACATCTTCCACCATCATTTTGCCAGTTCACAAAACCTAACAATAATTTGCTCTTTGATATAGAAATTGTGGCCAATTAATGTATTGCTTCCATGTGGATGGGATTGAGTGCAGGCTGTTTTATTACCCTGAGATTTTATTCTCTGTTGACCTCACTGGAAAATAATATAGGGCAGAGTTTTAAAACAATTACCCTCATGAGTTTCCCACCCAGCAATGAATTTGGTTCAAGTTATCCGACTACATCACCACTGACATCATGTAGACATTACCCAGAACTGGAAGGTAACATTATTCACAATAAAACTCCTTGCTTTAAATAAGTGTAAGAATATTTCTTTGAACCTAGTCAGTCTATACACCTTGATCTGAATCTCTCAACAATCTTAAACATAGAAACAAAGAAAATAGGTGCAGGAGGAGGCCATTCGGCCCTTCGAGCCGTGCTGGCTCGAAGGGCCGAATGCGCCATTCATTGTGATCATGGCTGAACGTCCCCAATCAATAATCCGTGCCTGCCTTCTCCCCATATCCCTTGATTCCACTAGCCCATAGAGCTCTATCTAACTCTCTCTTAAATCCATCCAGTGACTTGGCCTCTGTGGCAGGGAATTCCATAAATTCACAACTCTCAGGGTGAAAAAGTTTTTTCTCACCTCAGTCTTAAATGGCTTCCCCTTTATTCTAAGACTGTGGCCCCTGGTTCTGGACTCGCCCAACATGGGGAACATTTTTCCTGCATCTAGCTTGTCCAGTCCTTTTATAATTGTATATGTTTCTATAAGATCCCCCCTCATATTTCTAAATTCCAGCGAATACAAGCCAAGTCTTTTCAATCTTTCCTCATATGACAGTCCCGTCATCCCAGGGATCAATCTCGTGGACCTACGCTGCACTGCCTCAATCAAAAGGATGTCCTTCCTCAAATTAGGAGACCAAAACTGTACACAATACTCCAGATGCTGCTGCACCCGCTGAGTTTCCCCAGCAATTTTGTGTACCTTCGATATTCCAGCATCTGCAGTTCACTTTTGAACACAATACTCCAGATGTGGTCTCAATGCCTTTCATTGTAGAAAAGAAGAGTAAAAGTGTGATTACTAATTGCCACACCTAAAACCTTCCCTCTATTAGTACGATATTCTCTCCTTTACACAATTATCTAATACCCTTCTGAAAGCTGCAACAGGATCAATAACTAACATCTGCAGGGCATTATTTTTCAAACTGTTTGAAGAGGTTTCTCTGATTATTCTCCCTTACATCTGTTGCCTTTGGCTACTGTAGTTAATGGAACGTTTATTTTTCTTTCATTATATTGATCCCTGAAAAGAACAATTTTCCAAAGGTGGGTCACTTTATCAGGGTTTATAGTAAGAGGAAGCAGCTTCAGTGGAACCTTTATGCTCTTTCACTGTTCTGAGAGGCTGGTGCAGTTGCAATTTCCACAGGGAGGAGCACTCTGAACTCGGGCACTTTAATCAGCTTTGACACATGCAGGTCATGTCTGCCCTGGAGTCAGGCCTGCCAATGTTGAGGAAATGTGATCCGGAGGAAGTGGGATGCAACACATTTGTCACTGGGACTCGTGAGTGTGTATGAGCACTCGTTCCCCAGCAAGGGTAGAATGTGAAGTGGAAGTGGACAAGAACCAGCGACATGACCAGCGTAACCCTGCGAGGGTCTGTCTGCCATACTGCACTGAATGTACGCAACGTGTAGCTTCTCTCTCCTGCATCTCCCCTCGGACATCTGAATGTGCTGATTTATGACTTACTAGGTGCTGGATCTTTTCCAGCCTACTTCAGCTGTCATTCTTTGATGCATGACCCGAGTGAGTCAGGGTATTCCAGTGTGTTTCCTTCCGCTTTCCCAGTGTCTCGCAGTTGGGTCAGCATCAAGAACCCGCTTACAATGGAAACATAGTAATTTCCATGCCCTGATCCTTAAACTAGAAGGGCCTGATAAATGCAGAAACAAGGATCTTTACACATGGTGCTGGAGTAGCTCAGTGGGTCAGGCAGCATCTCTGGAGAACATGGATAGGTGACATTTCACAGAGTGCTGGAGTAACTCAGCGGGTCAGGCAGCATCTCTGGAGAACATGGATAGGTGACATTGTGAGTTGGGTTCTTCAGACCAATTAGAGAGAGAGAGAGCTGGGAGTGGGTCCTCTCTCTGCGATGGGCCGAATGGCCTAATTCTACTATATCTTACAAACTTATGAACACCCCTCCCTTCCAACGAATGTGTCCCCACCCAAAATGTCACCCTTTCACGTTCTTCAGAAACACTGCCTGACCCACGGAGTTACCACAGAACTATTGTGTCCTAATCTGGCTGCCAAATATGAAAGGGTGAACTAATTTTCACACAGAGAGTTGTGAGTCTGTGGAATTCTCTGCCACAGAAGGCGGTGGAGGCTGGTTCTCTGGATACTTTCAAGAGAGAGTTAGATAGAGCTCTTAGGGATAGCGGAGTTGAGGGATATGGAGAGAAGGCAGGAACGGGGTACTGATTGTGGATGATCAGCCATGATCACATTGAATGGCGGTGCTGGCTCGAAGGGCCGAATGGCCTCCTCCTGCACCTATTATCTATTGAACTCAGTGTTGGTAATTATCCTATTGTCTGCTTTAATTGCCATTATGGCAAAGATGATGGACAAAGCGTCAAATATAAACACACATCTTAACATTGTGAAATGTACTGAGGTGTCTAGCAACAGAAACAAAGTTTGTCGCCCAACCACATGCTGATGGTGGTCAAAGAAATCACTTCCACACAGCAGCTTGGAAGTGGTTATTATTTTTAGTGTACATGGTGTTGTTAGGCAGATTCCAAGAAATAATTAAAATGCCTTAAGCATGATCATTGATCAAATGAAGGACAATAAAATGACAGGACACAAATGGTAGAATTTAATGATGCTTCAAAGTCAAAAGTATTTTTTTATAATTCTTTGAAGATCTCCACCATTTCAACCAGTGACAGGTAACACTTCTCCGCAGCATAGCCCATTACTCCCTTGTAGTGTTATCAATGGCAATGGGAGCCAGATCACAAAATACAACGGGGGCTGATTCTGGAAATGTTACCTAGTACCCTAATATATTATGCAGTGACACAGAAGGTTGGAAGGTATTCGAAGGTAGATAAAAGTGCTGGAGAAACTCAGCTGGTGCAGCAGCATCTATGGAGCGAAGGAAATAGGCAAGGTTTCGGATCGAAACCCTTCTTCAGACTTTTGTCTACCTTCGATTTTCCAGCATCTGCAGTTCCTTCTTAAACGCTGGAAGGTATTCAACAGGTCCAGCATTGCAGAATCAAGAGGCCAGTTTCTTCAAATGAAACATACACAGTCTTACATTCTCTCCTGCTTGACTCGTTGGCGTTAATTGGACACTCCTAACCTCAACCATGCTCAAAATGTAGAAACAAGAAACTGCAGATGCTGATTTACATATACCCATGTCTGCACAACTCATCCTGTCAGAGAGCAAGGCTTGAATCTGCGTGCTTTGAAAAACCAATCAATCCGCACATTAATGCATGTTTGATCAAAGTCCTCACCTGCACGACTTATCCAGTCAAGTCTCATGAATGAACACGCACCCCTCTTTACAAGGTGGATGTAATTGAAACATCACCGAGCCACTTTATGGGTAGGATCACTAGAATGTTGGGAAATCGCCATTCGATGTGGAGGCAGATTTGGACAGAATTATTTCTGACTTTTACACCATACAGGCAGCATCACTGAAATAGTCAAATGTTATCCACTCTCAATGGAGAAACAGATTCGTAACTAACTCCTTGTGCTACCCTCACAATGGACATACATCCCTCAACACCTACATCCCATGGATGTACAACCCCTCTACATCTCCCTGGCTATGGATTTATAATTTGTCTATATCTCAATTATCCTGCCGCACATCTATCAACATGCATGTAGAACATCTCTTCATCTCTTTGGTCAGGAGCACCACAGTGGCTCAGCGGTAGAGTTGCTGCCTTATAGTGGTTACAGCACCAGAGACACAGGTTCGATCCCAACTGCGGCTGCCGTCTGTATGGAGTTTGTACATTCTCCCCGTGACCTGCGTGGGTTTTCTCCGTAATCTTCGTTTTCCTCCCTCACTCCAAAGACGTACAGGTTTGTAGGTTAATTGGCCTGGTATAAATGTAAATTGTCCCTAGTGAGTGAAGGATAGTGTTAATGTGTGAGAATCGTTGGGCGGTGCGGACTCGGTGGGTCCCGGTGTTTCCGCAATGTATCTCTAAACTAAACAGGTTCATCATCACACAATTCCCCCCCCCCCCCACCTCCATCATCATGAAAACACAATGCCTCAACACAAGTCATCTATCAACGTGGATGAACAATCTCTCGACATCTCTCTCACCATATCCATCTCCATCACCATGGGCATATAACCATATGGACATACACCAACGCCACTCCCTCCACCTCCCCCACAATCTTCACACACACAATCCCTCCACAATTCTACATCGTGGACATGCAATACCTCTCCTCCTCCCTCACCTTGAAAGAACAATCTCTCTCCACCTCCCTCCCTCCATACCTCCATACCTCCAGCAACCTGCACATAAACAGGTGAATAGCTGGAAGAGCTTCAGACTCACAGCACCAGAGACCCGGGTTCGATCCTGACCTCGGGTGCTGTCTATGTGGGATTTGCATGTTCTCACTACGACCATGTGAGTAACCTCCAGATGCGGATTTGTAGGTTAATTGCCTCTGCAATTTGCTACTAGTGTGTAGGGAGTGGATGAGTAAAACATAGAACTAGTGTAAACGGCAGATTTATTGCCAAGAATGTATAATCTACTTCCATAGATCAGTGTTAATAAAGTCTTTGGACCTTTATCATGGTGTAAGGCTTCAGTTATTTACAACAGCCGGAACACAACAACTTCCCTCACCATTGACCTGAAATATATTTCCCCCCCTCCTCACCATAAACCCTCTAGACCAGCATCAGCATGGACCGTTCAATCCCTCAATGTCCCCAGACATTGGCCTGGCCTGAACCTGAAACTGTTTTGGCCCCAGACATTGGCCTGACGCTGGCCTGAAACGGTTTCATGTTTCACAGGAGCTGACGGCTTCCATTATCCACTTTTGTATCAGATTTTGAGCCACTGTATATATTTTGCTATCCCTCCTCACTGAGAAGAAAGCAGTTAATGTCGGGCTGTCCCAATATCTTTCATTTTCACTGCATGAAGCCAGTAGGTTTGATTATTAACTATACTGACCAGGGTTGAATATCTTTGACTTCACTGCCATGAAATTTAAAAATGCAATTCTTTACACAGCCTTCCTTAAATGATGACAATTTTCTGGGAGCATGGATGCTCAGAATAGAACCAGGAGTTAAAATGGCCCAGGGAAAGAAACTGCAAGGCCTGACCCTGATATTTTAATATTGAGGAGACTCATGTTGTCACGAGATCAAGAGAGTAAACACATGGAGGAGCCTACTGGAGAGGGGGGGGGAGAGGGGTGTTGAGTTTGAGGAGATGAGGAGTAACTTCTGCCTAACCTCAGCTTAAATCTTCCCCCAAGCCATTCTCCCAAGCGAGTGGGCTGACTACAGACCTGAAACCATCAAAACAAAATTAATAATGATGTGACGACGACTCGACTGTTGGTAAAACCCACCTTTTTTTCGTTTAGTTTTGTGATACAGCCCGGAAACAGGCTTTTCGGCCCACCGAGACCACGCCTACCAGCAATCCCCGCACACTTACACTATTCCACACACACACACTAGGGACAAATGACATTTATACCAATGCAATTAACCTAAAAACCTTTTGAGTGTGGGAGAAAACCGAAGATCTCGGAGAAAACCCACGCGGGTCACGGGGAGAACGTACAATCTCTGTACACACAGAACCCGCAGTCAGGATCGAACCCCAGTCTCTGGCGCTGTGAAGCAGCAACTCTACCGCTGCACCTACCGTACCGCCCCACCTGTCTTGTGGGCCAAAGGGCCTGTTTCCGTGCCATACTATTTCATGACTGGCTCAAAGGGCCAAATGGCCTGCTCCTGCACCTATTGTCTATTGTCTAATGACGCTCAAACTCATTAATTGTAGTGTTTGGGGTGTTAGTGAATAGCATAAAATAACAGAAATTTTAATCTTATTGTACAGAAAATATAACAACAGTTTTATCATTCATTGATTTAACTGGAACTCACACCTTTTCGAACAACTACATTCGAGCAGATTACAGTTGTTAACCACAACTTGCCTCCAGTTTAACACTTTCAATGGAATCAACTCTTCTTTCACCCATTTATTTTATTAGACCCTTGTAATAATCTAAAATTAGATTTTTTTTAAACTATGTTGGGAATATGTGGTCTAAAAATAAAAGTACCAGTCTGGTAGCCTCTCTGTAGAAATGTTGAGCAAGCACTTTCTCCACAAGCAAGCATGACACCAGTTTCTAAACTGAGAATAAAATAACATTTCCACTCGTACCATCATTCCCACCCCCAGCTTGAATATACATCTTCACTGTAACAGAAAACCTCCGCTATCCAGAGAAAAAAAATCACCCCAATAGTGGTTATTTAACTTGGAAACATTCATTCTTAAAATTCAAATCACGGGGCTTGCATTTTCTTCACTCGTTTCTCAAGCACATTGTTCTGTGACCATGGCAACCGTGTTAAGCAAAGAATTTGCACAAGGCTTCATGATAAGTATAGGGCCTGTCCCACTTGCATGCGATTGCACGCGTTTGGTGCGACCAAACATGGTCCCGACATCGTGCGGGGCTGGTCCCGACATCGCGCGGGGCTCCGAAAATCTGACAGTGTCCGAAACCTTTGCGCGCCAACGGTCTGTCGGCACGCAGGCGCATTGCGGTTGTACGCAGCGTCTTGACGGCGTAAGCAGCGTCTTGACGGCGTACCCCTAGCGCGTGGCGTTGCGCGATGACGTCACCGCCCGGCATGGCGTTGCGTGATGACGTCACCGCCCGACGCCCAAATTCAGTCGGCCCGCCTCCTGCCCAGCTGAACACGCGAACTTAGCACCTACTTAGCGCTTACTTGGCGCAAACTTCCCGTGAACTCCGCTTCCGTTTGGTCACCCCAAACGCAAGCAATCGCATGCAAGTGGGACAGGCCCTTAAGGAAGTAAGTAAGTTTATTGGCCAATTATTCACATACAAGGAATTTGCCTTGGTGCTCCGCCCACAAGTAACAACATGACATACAGTGACAGTTACGAATGACTCAGAAAACACTAAACATTAATAATAATAAAACGTTACTGATGAAACACCATTGATCAAGCATGCGAACCAACAAAACACCAGATCAAAGGGAGGCTTGTTGCTATTTCCATGCGGTGAAACAAATAGTGCCATCCTGCAAGATCTAAATGACCCTACATATCCACAAATGATTTCTATACTGGCCCATTCACTGGTTCTTTTCATCTCAGGTATTTATGTACCATAGATAGCAGCGCCTGCATCCATTCCACCCAATCCAAGTGCAACCTCCCCCTCATGTACTGTAAACAGAAGTGCAATCATTTTGGTGGCAGAGAGAATCCATAGCAGACAAGTGTGAAGTGATGCACTTTAAGAAGTTAAACCAGGGCTTGACATACACAGTGAATGGCAAAGTCCCGGGAGTGGTGTGGAACAGAGATATCTTGTGGTATAATTACATAATTCCCTGAAAGTGGCAATGCATGTAGTCTGGTACGTGAGCTGGGTCAATGATGTACTTATCTTGATCTAGCTGTGTATAGGAGCTCCAGAAGCAAGGAGTGATGGAGTAATGCAGGACGGAAACAGCCCCGACTCATTCATGCTGCCTAAGATGTCCATCAAATCTAGCCCTACTTGCCTGAGATTGTCGGGTGATATCCCTTTACTTGCAACTAGTTTCACCTAATCCAAATGCAACCAAGTTTGGCCATAACTCAATTTAAGATCTTAACTTGTGGACCAGTCCTATCATTCTCCTAAACTATTTTATCATTAATAGAATTATGATCTCAGTCCCAATGTGCTCTCCCACTGATACTACAGTCACTTGTCCTGTGTGCACTCGTAAGGCCATCTATACATTAATTCCTTGAAAGTGGCAATGCATGTAGTCTGGTACGTGAGGGAGGTCAATGGTGTATTTATCTTGATCTAGCTGAAGCACTGAGTTCCTCTGCTGTACTGTTCTATGTTCTAAACATTATAAACAAGTAAAGAAACCGGAGAATGGCGCAGAAGATGGAGCTCTGGATTATTTCCAAATGTGCCTGCTTCCTTAAATAATTATTGGCCTGAGAAAAATCAGCTGACCAAAGTATAGCACTTGCAACTTTGCTTCGATTCAATAGGATGCTGAGGGGCTCCATGCCCTCTATGAATGCTCGTACATTTTTTGCGGGCCCTGCAATGCTGCCAAGCTGCCTTTGCAAAAGTGGCATAAAATGAGGAAGTCCCCCCTGCTTCCCTGCAAGAGCTTCAGTTGATGTGCAATGCAGCAGTGAGCAGAAACATACTGGTACACCTCTGTAGAGACAGGAATCCTGAAACTTCCAGAGGGTGAGGGTGACCCTGACTTTGACTGTGAGGACAATGCAGGAACATCAACCCTTAACTGAAGATAGACACAAAAAGCTGGAGTAACTCGGCGGGTCAGGCAGCATCTCTGGAGAAAAGGAATAGGTGACGTTTCGGGTCGAGACCCTTCTTCAGACTGAAACGTCCCCAAATGTCATCTATTCCCTTTCTGCAGAGATGCTGGCTGACCCGCTGAGTTACTCCAGCTTTTTCGTTTCATCTATCTTCGGTTTCAACCTGCATCTGCAGTTACTTACACATTTCACCAACCCTTCTTGAAGAAGAGTAACAGCAACATCAGGGATCCCACAGTTTTGTAACTGGCCCTGCAAACATTCAGGATTTTAAAAAAGTTTTTAAACCAGTGGTAGGGAGGTTGCACATGGCGCCTTAAAGCTGGAAATGTAATGCAGACTGATTTCTAACCCTAAATCGTCATTTCTATGCAAGTTTAACTGTGAATCACAGAGGCAGTTCAAATATCCCTTAGCTTCCGTTGGTGCCAGGGCACTAACCAGTTCTCAGACCAAGATTGTGACATGCAAACAGCGCCATCTCCTTTGCCATTCTCAGTTATTTTATATAGTTCAGTGGTTGCGGGAAGGGAATGAACTGTTGCTTAGATTCAATCAAGCATCCAGTGTATATTCAGCAGAAATTTTATAACCCGAAGGCACAAATTCTCCTTTGAGAAAATGAGCTTTCTTTATTGAATTGAAACCACAAAAATACATAACCTTTACAATACCTGACTGAATTGCTGCAACAAGTACTTACAGGCAAGCCTAACAGCTATTCAAAGACAACATCCTAAGCTTGATGAAACATTTGTACAAGTGCCAATACTTTTTTACAGATCACTGCAAACCATCACGATATGTTACATTAACCATCCAATATGAATGCAAGCTGTGGACGATGAGGCAAATCACTTATTGTGAAATTAAATTATCTTTCCGTGATTGATATGGTCTCAATTCTTCTAGCCACTTCGATACCTGCCTCTGGCTCACCATCGAAGGGATCTACAGGAGTCGCTGCCTCAACAAGGCAGCCAGCATCATCAGAGACCCACACCACCCTGGCCACACACTCATTTCACCCCTGCCATTGGGAAGAAGGTACAGGAGCCTGAAAACTGTAACGTCCAGGATCAGGAACAGCTTCTTCCCTACAGCCATCAGGCTATTAAACACATTTATTCAAGAAGGGCAGCAAGGATAGGCCATATTGTTAGAGCATCTATGATTAACATCCCAAATTGTTGGGAAGAACTACAAGGGGCAGGATTAATCCAATATAATTGGTATAGCTTGGTTAGGAGGAAGATTCCATCTGAGCAATTTGACTGAATTTTATTTGCAGAGATAACAATATGTATTGATGTGAAAAACGCAACATTCAGGAGCAACTCAGCAGATGGAACTGGTGTTTAGAAGGATGAGAGGAAATTATAGGAACATATAAAATTATAAAAGGACTGGACAAGCTAGATGCAGGAAAGATGTTCCCAATGTTGGTCGAGTCCAGAACCAGGGGCCACAGTCTTAGAATAAAGGGGGAGGTCATTTAAGACTGAGGCGGGAAAAAAACGTTTTCACCCAGAGAGTTGTGATTTTGTGGAATTTCCTGCCACAGAGGGCCGTGGAGGCCAAATCACTTGATGGATTTAAGAGAGAGTTAGATTGAGCTCTAGGGGCTAGTGGAATCAAGTGATATGGGGGGAAGGCAGGCACGGGTTATTGATTGGGGACGATCAGCCATGATCACAATGAATGGTGGTGCTGGCTCGAAGGGCCGAATGGCCTCCTCCTGCACCTATTTTCTATGTTTCTATGTTTCTATGAAGCAGTAGCTGCATCATTTCACTTTAGTTTATTGTCACGTGTACTGAGTGAGGTACAGTGAAACGTTTTTGTTGCGCGCTATCCAGTCAGCGGAAAGACATTACATGATTACAATCGAGCCACTTACAGTGTAAAAAGGGTCGGTCCCACTTGCCGATCTTTTCAGCGACTGCCGACATCATTGACTGATGTATCAGGGTACTAGTGCGGAGACGGAAGCCAGTTACGGAAACATCCTCGTAAAAATAAAAGTTATTTGGGAAAAATCTTCTCCTCATTTTCAGAATTATAATTTATTAACACACTGTTCCCCCGCAACGTTGATTACACTGCGAGTCGGGTCAGGTTACTGAAATGGATGAAAACAAGGCCCACGTTCCGCTCCATTGCGTACTACACGTCAGCCCGTTGCATTTAGCAGGAGTGCTCTATCTTGTTTCGCTATAGGGTCTTTGAATTATACTGCTGGCCTTGCCGAGGCAGCGTGAGGCATAAATTGAGTCAATGGAAGGGAGGAGTAACTCAGAGGGCCAGGCAGCGTCACTGGAGAGAAGGAATGGGCGACGATTCGGGTCGAGGCCCTTCTTTCTTCAGACTCAATGGCAGCATGAGTTATAAAAGGAGTCAATAAAAGGGAGGTTGGTTTATGTGATGGTCTGGGCTGTGTCCACAATTCACTGCAATTTATTGAAGTCTTGCATGGAGCTGTTTCCAAACCAAGCTGAGATACATCTTGATCAAATGCTTTCTATGGTGCATCGGTAGAAGTTGAGAGTTGTTGCGGGGACATGCCGATCTTCCAAAGCCTTCTAAGGAAGTAGAGGCATTGGGAATGGACAGTGTGTGTTTTGGGTTGGGACACTTCTTCAGACCGATTGGTGAGGGACCATGCAGTTATTGTGGTCTACAAGAACCTCAGTAGAGTCTTTGATAAAGTTCCCCTTGGGAGAATGCTCAGCGATGGGATCCAAGGCAAGCTTTGCAAATTGCATTTGTTAAATGGAAGTCGACTAATGGTAGAGAGTTGTTTTTGTGAATAGAGCTCTGTGGCTAGTGGTGTACCACAGGAATCAGTGCTGGGACCGTTGGTGTTTGTCATAGACATTAACTATTTGGATACAATGTAGGAGGTATGATTAGTACAGGATGGAACTGCAGATGCCGGCTCACACCGAAGATAGACACAAAATCCTGGAGTAACTCAGCAGGAGTTACTGTCTGTGGCATCTCTGGAGAGAAGGAATGGGTGATGCTTCAGGTCATGACCCTTCTTCAGACTGAGAGTCAGGGGAGAGGGAAGCGAGAGAAATGGAAGGGTGCAAAGAGCATGTAAGGTGTGAAAGGTACTTTATAATAAGCACTTTTGCAGATGACATGAACACCGCTGTTGTTGAGGGAGAATAGCTGTAGGTTACAGGATAATATTGATCAGTTGGTAACACAGATGGCAGATGGAATCTAATAGTCATGGTGATAGCAAGATGATGCACTTTGGAAAGTCTAAGAAGGATAGGAGAAGCACAATGAACGGTAGAGTCTCAGGGATTATTGAGGGAACACAGGGACCCAGATCTACACATCCAAGGATTCAAATGAGACAAAAGAGACAAGAGGAGTGAACTGTAAGGCCGTATGCAGGGATATAGGTGGAAGGGGACTGAGGGAGGGGGTGGAAAGACATGTGATGTAGTGGAGGTGAAGATCTCGGAGAAAACCCACACAGGTCGCGGGGAGAATGTACAAATTCCGTACAGTCAAGCACCCATAGTCAGGATCGAACTGGGGTCTCTGGCGCTGTAAGGCAGTAGCTCCACTGCTGTGCCACCCAACTACAGGTCTCTGGTTGTATGGGTTCTGACACAGCCAGAGGTCTGTCCATCTATAGGATTTGCAGAGTCTGCCATGGGAGGAACAGTGGATGCTTGAAATGTTCTGGGGATGGGGAGATGGGTAGGAAGTTTGGGAGAGGTGCACTCCTACTGCCATCTTTGCTGGGTCTCCGTATACTCTCAATAGTCTTTTGAGGTTTAGCTTAGAATTACAGCATGGAAACAGGCCTTTCGGCCCACTGGGTCCGCACCAACTATCAATCACCCACTCACACTAGTTCTATGTTATTTCACTTGTGTATACACTCCCTACGGCACGGAGGCGCAGCGGTAGAGTTGCTGCCTTACAGCATCAGAGAACCGGTTTCAATGCTGACTACGGGTGCTGTCTATATGTAGTTTGTGCGCTCTTCTTGTGACCTGCGTGGGTTTTCTCTGAGATCTTCGGTTTGCTGCCACACTCGTCAAAGACGTATGTTAATTGATTTGGCATAATTGTAAATTGTCCTTGATGTGTGTGGGGGTAGTGTAAGTGTGCGGGGATCGCTGCTTGGCATGGACTCGGTGGGCTGAAGGGCCTGTTTACCACGCTGTATCTCTAAACTAAACTAAAACTAAGCTAAAGGAAATTCACAGAGACCAATTAACATACGAACCTGCGCGTCTTTGAGAGGTGGGAGGAAACCGGAGCACCCGGAGGAAACCCTTGTGGTCCCAGAGAGACTGGGCGAACTCTGCATACACCGCACCTAAGGTCAGGATCAAACCCTGGTCTATGGCGCTGAGAGGGAGCTACCAGTGTTCTCCATTTTGAGCAGATATGGGTGTAGGATTCCCGTGATTCAGTGAAGATGTTACGTTTCTTCCACAGAGGCTAGATTTTTTTTCCTCCAAGGCTCTCTTTTTAATAAGGAGACACAAGGAACTGCAGAATCTAGAATCTTGGGTAAAACAATAAGTGCTGGATTAACTCAGCAGGTCAGACAACATTTCCCGAAACGTCACCTATCCATGTCGTCCAGAGATGCAGCCTGACCTGCTGACTAACTCCAGCACTCTGTGTTCTGCCCCCTGTTTAATATCTTGCTGTGCCAGAGTTCAGAGCAGAGTACCTATTTTGGGAATAAATATGATTTGATCTCATAACCACATTCTGCAGCTTTATGGTCAGTTAAGCGGGTTAAGGATATTGGACGTCTGATCCCAGTCTGGCCAGAAACCCACAAAGAGAACTACCAAACATGGTGAGAAGCTGGACTTTCTAACCCTGGAGGGAAAAAGTCTTTGGAAGGCTGTGGAATTATTCTCGTTAGTGAGTGTTTGTGGACATAATGGAAGAAATTAAGGATTAATTTCATCTTCATCCACTGCATTGGATAAAAAAAATACTTTGAAACTAAAACACAGTATGAGCTTAAACATTTCCTCTGTATTAGTTAGAAGTGTTTAAAATTCATTTGACAACATTTATGTAAATTGTGCGTTCTCTGCCAAGTTTAAACTACAGCAGCTGTGGCAAATTACTACAGACCCCACTTTTGCTCTTTTTTTAAATGAGATTTAAGAGAGAGAGAGTTAGATGGAGCTCAGGGCTAATGGAATCAAGGGATATGGGGAGAAAGCAGGAACGGGGTACTGATTCTTGATGATCAGCTATAATCATATTGAATAAAGGGCCTCGAAGGGCCGAATGGCATACTCCTGCACCTATTTTCTATATTTCTATGACAATGGTTTAGGGGATCATTACAATAAATGTTCGAGAAAGAACTGCAGATAATGGAAAATCGAAGGTAGACAAAAATGCTGGAGAAACTCAGCGGGTGCGGCAGCATCTATGGAGCGAAGGAAATAGTCAACATTTCGGGCCTGAAGAAGGGTTTCGGCCTGAAACGTTGCCTATTTCCTTCGCTCCATAGATGCTGCCGCACCCGCTGAGTTTCTCCAGCATTTTTGTCTATTGCAATGAGTGGCTTGTCAGTACACAAAGGCTGGTCCCAATCCCAGTCGCTGTACATTGGGTCACGTGACAATAAACTAAATCAAACCACCCACACGATGGCACATGAGACTGCTTTGGCAATTTACTACTAGGCAGACAGTGGTCTATGGAGAAACATAATATTGCACGTATGTTCGGATCAGGGCATAATCTCTGTGATTTAAACTCACCCCCACATACCAGTGCGATGAGCATTGCAAATAAAGCCAATTTGCTTTCTGATGAGCTACTCATGCTTTCTAAGTAAATAACCCAGTGTGCTGTTTAACTTGTTTATTGCACTTATTGAGATGTGGCAAGTAACAGCCGTGGATATACTTCCCTTTTCCAATTGGCACGTGTCCCACTTGGAAAGGCTGCTTGCCTCCGAGGTTCACATCCAGTACGAACTATTTCATAATCAGCCAAGTTGAAAACTCCGTCATATTGCAAGATATGATCTTGTCTGCTTCTTTTGAAGTAACAGTCCCTTTAGATTCATGCTCATGTTCTTTTGAGACCATAACTAATCTTAATTCGGATTGATCTGAAATGGTACAAGTTCACAGTTCTGGTAACTTTTCTCCATGCCTCCCTTCATCCATACAATCCCTTCAACAGCCTGGACCTATGAGGCTGATAACACATGAATAGTGTAGGAAGGAACTGCAGATGCTGGTTTACATTGAATATAGACACAAAATGCTGGAGTAACTCAGCGGGATAGGCAGCATCTCTGGTGAGAAGGAATGGATGACGTTTTGGGTCTGAAGAAGGGTCTCGACCCGAAACATTACTCATTCCTACTCCCCAGAGATGCTGCCTGTCCCGCTGAGTTACCATAACATATGAATGTGCATTGGAAAGGAAAACAAAGCATCCCAAGGCAAAGATATTTATAAAGGGATCAGTCAAAATTTGACCTAACAGAGTTATTAAACAATCTTGAAGAAGAGGCTGAGATGGAATTTTGGAGCTCGAAGTACCTTTGATGTTTTGACGGGGCACGTAGATGGGAGGCATAAGAAGCGGAGTCATATTGCCACCTTCTGATGCCTCCCTTTTAGTCGGGTATTAGCCCAGCCTAACGTTCATTGTCCTAAGCTTGAAATCCAGAGATCATGCCTTGCAAAAAGGTTTTGGCTTTATTTAAATCAGCGTCAAACCCTTTGCTTCATGTGGCGCGGCACGGTGGCGCAGCGGCAGAGTTGCTGCCTTACAGCGCCAGAGACGCAGGTTCAATCCCGACTACGGGTGCTGTCTGTACGGAATTTAAATGTTCTCCCCGTGACCTGCGTGGGTTTTCACCGAGATTTCCAGATTCCTCACACACTCAAAGACGTACAGGTTTGCAGGTTAATTGGCTTGGTATAAATGTAAATTGTCCCGTACGTGTGCAGGACTAGACTGAATTAAACAAAACTCAACTAAACTATATCCGAGAGAGGCTTAATACATACAGCGGGGAGATGTAATAGAAACACTATCTCCAATGCTGATCAATAACTGTCAGCTCACCAAAGGTTTGTAGGACAAGGAAAAGATCCAGAGAAATGTTAAGAGTTTCAGGGCCTTGGAAACTGCAATAATGCTGATCTCACACCGACTTCATTCGGGACCTTTCTACTATGTTTAATCGGACGTTATGTAGGAAGGAACTGCAGATGCTGGTTTAAACCGAAGATAGACACAAAATGCTGGAGTAACCTAGCGGGACAGGCGGCATTTCTGGCGAGAAGAGTTAATGCATTTCGGGTCAAGGCACATCTTCAGGCGTGGATTCGGTTGGCTGAAGGGCCTGTTTCTGCATTGTATCTCTAAAACTCTACATGGTTGGATGGGGGAGGTTCTGTGGAGGGCAGTTGGAAAGAGTACAGAGAAGATTTACAAGGACATTTACCAGGACTCGAGGGACTAAGTTATAAGCAGAGATTGGACATGCTATGAATGTAGGGGTGATCTTTATAGAGTTGGATAAAATCATGAGGAATATAGATAGAGTGAATGCACAGAATCTTTCCCAGAACAGGAGAATCGAGAACTAGAGGCATAGGTATAGGTGAAGAGGGGAAAGTATTAATAGAAACCTGAGGGACAATTTATTCACAGAGAATGCGGAGTATATGGAAGAAGCTGCCAGAGGAAGTTGTTGAGGCAGGTACAGAAGGCTGAGGGGGCCAAGTCAATGGGTATTATTAAGGCAGAGATAGATCGATTCCTGATTAGTATGGGTGTCAGGGGTTATGGGGGGAATATGGTTAGGAGGAAGAGATAGATCAGCCATGATTGAATGACGGAGTAGACTTGATGGGCCAAATGGCCTAATTCTGTTCCTATCCCTTATGAACATGAACAATAACAACATTTAACAGTAAATTGGATAGGTGAAGGGTTGGAGGGAAATGGGTCAAACCTGTGCATGGCTCAGATGGGACCGGCAAGGATGTGTTGTGCTGAAGGGCTTGGTTAAGTGTTGTATGACTCTGTAACTCCATGTGAATTATTGGGTTGAAGCAACTATTGTCAACTCAGATGTTGTGCTATCACTCTTGAAGGTGACAACTGGGATCCATTTGCACATCAGCCCCTTGTCCTCTAATCTCCTCTGCCTCTACCATTTTAGGATAATGATCATTTGATGATGGACACAATTGGAATGTTCGCTAAAGTTTTTGGGAGGTTTAAAATGGGGATTTTGGAAGAAGGAATTCCACAGCGCGTAAAACGTAGCTAAGCTGTAGCAGTCAAGCAGTCACTTGAAATGTGTAATAAAGGCTGGAGTTAGAATAATATAGCTAGCACAGGAAGGTGTAAAGCCGAAAGTTAAAAGAAAGGGTGAGCAGAGTCCAGAGGGAAATGCCTACACTACGATGGGAATGTAATATTTTAGATCAGCAGGGGAGCTGGTTGCTCTGGTGAAAGAATGCTACTCAAATAATAGCCCGAGAATGACAGCCCACTGCTGTGTCATATTTAGTGAGTCACGACCAGCAAAATCCAATTGCCTCATCTGTATAAACCAATGAATTGAACCCCCTTTTAAAGCCAGTAACCGGGGAGACCCAGTTTAATTTTAACTGTTTTCATATTGAAACATGATCATGTCACCTTATACTGGGAGAGAAGGAGGACATTTAACCCATTGGTTCCATGCCATGCCCCTGGGGAGAGGAGCAATCCCATCTAGTTCCTGCTCCTAAAGGGCCTGTCCCACTTGAGCATCATTTGCGAGTCATTTACGCGACATCACGCACGCTGTGATGCACATGTGATGCGCGTATGGCGCGTGGTGAGGCATGGTGGCGGAGGCAGGGTCGCGCACGGCGCCCCAGGATTTTGGGATTCACAAAATCTTTGCGCGCCACCTGCGTGACGACGCGCAAATGACGCCCAAGTGGTACAGGCCCTTTGCTTTCCTGCACCCCTGCAACTATTCTCGTTCTAACATGTCCATCGACTTGTCTTTGAGAGTTTTGCCGTTAGACTACACTAACGGGTAATTTACAGCTGTCATTTAAAGGGCCTGTCCCACTGTACGAGTTTACCCAAGAGCTCTCCCGAGATTAAAAAAAAAAATTAAACTCGTGGTAAGTACGTAGAATGGACATAGCAGGTACGTCGGAGCTCGGGACATCTCTTAGCGGCTCGTAATGCTAACGACAGGTACTCGGGAAACACGGTAAGCTCGTGAAGTTTTTTCAACATGTTTTTTGAAAAATGTCCACGAGAGCCCCGAGTACCTACAAGCGGCTATTACCGTAAATCTCCGAGTTCGAATCAGGGGAAACTCGGGAGAACTCTTGAATTACCTCGTACAGTGGGACAGGCCCTTTACACTCCACAGATTCTTTGTCCGCGCCGACCAGCAATTCCCGCACACTACACACACTAGGGACAATTTACAATTAGACCAAGCCAATTAACCTACAAACCTGTACGTCTTTGGAGTGTGGGAGGAAACCGGAGCAGCCGGAGAAAACCCACGCAGGTCATGGGGAGAACGTACAAACTCCGTACACACAAGCACCCGTAGTCAGGATTGAACCCAGGCCTCTGGCGCTGTGCCATCGTGCTGCCCTTTTTTGGGAAGTGAAGGGTTAATTTCATCACCTGGACAAACGCTATGTTGTCATGGAGAGAATATGCAAACCTCACCCACCCAGCAATCACAATCAGGAGCAAACATGTGTCGGTGGAGCTATGGGGGAACAGTGTCAGCTGTGGCAGATCCACAATTGTGAAGGTCGGTCGCATTGTGTGTATTAGTGATTGCACAAAATCCACTGATTGCAGTCAATATCATCAAAGACCCACACCACCCCGGCCATGTTCACATTTCAATCCTACCATCGGGAAGAAGGAACAGGAGCCTGAATACCATGACAACCAGGTTCAAGAATAGCTTCTTCCCAGCAACCAACTGCATCTTGAAGATGAAGATGGACACAAATTGCTGGAGTTACTCAGCGGGACAGGCAGCATCACTGGAGAGAAGGAATGGGTGACCTTTCGGGTCGAGACCCTTCTTCAGATGGGTCAGAACAAGGGTCTCGACCTGAAACCTCGCATTCCTTCTTTCCAGAGATACTGCCTGTCCCACTAACTTACTCCAGTCAGCATTTTGTGTCTGTCTTCGGTTTAAGACTCAGCAACAATAGACCGTGTCTTTGGTTGCACTCCAGACCATGCTTTTGCATTCTTATGGATATTAATTTATTAATTTCTGAAAATATGTTATCTGTTTATCTTGCAGTTACAGGTCTGTTAAGCTGTAGTAGTAAGAATTGAATTGTTCAATTTTCAATACATATGACAATGAGGCACTCTTAACTCTTAACAATGGTGGCATAATGGCCTTACTGGAAAAATGTTGGGGTTCAAATCTGAAGGCAAGAGTTCAAATCCCCCACTTGGATAATTTGAGGTGTTAATTTAATTGATTGATTACAATATACAGCATGGAAACAGGCCGTTTGGCCCACCGAGTCCACGCAGACTATAAATTACCATTCACATTGTAAACCTACATTTGCATCCATTCCTTACAGGCTACCATGATGAAGTTTACAGGGGCCAATTAACGTGCAAATCCTCAAGTCTTTGAGTTGTGAGAGGAAATGGAAGCACCATGGGAAAACCCATGTGGTCACAGGGAGAACGTGCAAACTTCACATTGGCAGCACCTGAGGACAGGATCGAACCCAAGTCTCTGGCGCTGTGAGGCAGTGGCTATACCAGCTGCGCCACTGTGCTGCCCAATAATCTGGTGTAACAAGGACAGGAGAAGTATTCTTTCATGCTGCATTGAGAGATGGAAAGCTACTGATATTACCCAGTCTGGCCTCTACCTCATTCAACATCAATGTGACTGACCCTCAGATTGCCCAGCAAACTATTCAGTAGGGAGATGAATAATAAATGCTACTTCAGTTTGGTGTAGAGATACAGCGCGGAAACAGGCCCTTCGGCCCACCGTGTCCGCACCGACCAGCCATCCCTGCACATTAACACTACCCTTACACACACCAGGGACAATTTACAATTATACCAAGCCAATTAACCTACAAACCTGTACGTCTTTGGAGCGTGGGAGGAAACTGAAGATCCCAGAGAAAACTCACGCAGATCACGGGGAGAACGGACAACACAGACAGCACCCGTAGTCAGGATTGTCTCTGGCACTGTCAGGCAGTAACTCTACCGCTGCGCCACCATGCCTACCCTTGCCAGCAATGTCCACATTCCATAAAATGAACAATAACAAAATTGACTACTGGTTATCCAGGCACAGCGGGATTTGGGATACGTCCACAGGAAAAATGGAAGCCGGACACGATCAATTTGGGCTTCTTATCTGCAGGCTACATTTTTGAAAACAATGCCAAATATCCCTGTGAACCAGTACTTGAACGGACGTGTAATGCTTGGTGCTGGGGACAAAGTTCTTCCAAAATGAAGGGAACATGGTGCATTAACTTCCTATATCACTCCCCTTGGGACCTGAAGGAAAGGAGCATCTTTCGAGCAACCAGGAAGCCATAACACATGTGTTGTTTGATGCAGAGCCCCCCATGGTAGATCAGCGGCGGAATTTCACGATTTGGCCTCTGGGATTAAGCAAGGTCGAGATGACCTGACATTTGAAATCCCAGCTTGATTAAAAATGTTGCCACAATTGACATTCACGCACGTTATGAAAAACTCAGATTCCTCCAGTTCTGGCAACTACAATCAAGGGGCAGTATTGCATTTAAAAAATAACAGAAATATTTCAAGTCAAGTCAAGAAGTTTATTCGTCACATACACATACGAGATGTGCAGTGAAATGAAAAGTGGCAATGCTCACGGACTTTGTGCAAAAAGACAAACAAACAAACCACCAAACAAACTATAAACACAATCACATATTCTTTTACATATTAAATATTGTGGGCGGAAGAAAAAAAAAAAAAAAGTTCATTAAATATTGAGCTGGTCATGCTCTGGAGAAACAGATTGTTTTTCTTTGCTCACTGATCTTACATTGGACATGGAACATAAGGAGAAGAGAAATCTATAAAGGAGGAGGGCTTTTGGCACCTCAAGCCTGTTTCATCATTCAGCAGGAGCATGGATGATTTTCCACTCATATTTCATGGAATAATATCCATATCTGACTAATCTTTTATAATCCTTAAATTTATCAATATCTGGTTTGGGTGCAATCACCGACTGAGTCTCCACTGAGCGGCACGGTGGCGCAGCGGTAGAGTTGCTGCCTTACAGCTTGCAGCGCCAGAGTCACGGGTTCGATCCCAACCACGGGAATGGAGTTTGTACCTTCTCCCCTTGACCTTCGTGGGTTTTCTCTGGAACCCCCGCACACTAACATTATCCTACACGCACTTGGAACAATTTACATTTATACCAAGCCAATTAATCCACAAACCTGTGGATCTCCCATGTGATCTGCGCGGGTTTTCCGGAAGTGGCAGCGCGGTTAACAGCTGCGGCTCGCCTGCAGTCCGTCTGTCTTTACTTTTTGTTGTTGTTTTTTTGTCTTGTTTTGGCTAAGTTTTAGTTTATTAGGTTGTGTTATGGGGGGGGGGGTGGGGGGTGAAACATGTTTTTTTGTCTCTCCCTTCGGGGGAATGCAACTTTTTCTTGTCGTATCCCCCTTCTCTGCCTCCGTCTGCGCTGAGGCCTAATGGCGGAACTGGCGGTCTCCAATCTGCGACCGACCTCGAGGCTCCGGAGGCAGAACCAGCCAGGACTTACCAACGCGAGGCTGGCCGTCTTCGGGGCCGAGGCAGCGGTGGCCCGACTCGCTGATGCAGCGTTCCAGCTTTCAGCAGCGGCCCGGAGCTGAGACTGCGGGACTCGGAGCTGTTGCAGCGGGACTTGGAGCTGAGGCTGCGGGACTCGGAGCTGGGGCAGCGGGACTCGGAGCTGAGGCAGCGGGACTCGGAGCTGTTGCAGCGGGACTCGGAGCTGAGGCAGCGGGACTCGGAGCTGAGGCAGCGGGACTCGGAGCTGTTGCAGCGGGACTCGGAGCTGAGGCTGCGGGACTCGGAGCTGGGGCAGCGGGACTCGGAGCTGATGCAGCGGGACTCGGATCTGAGGCTGTGGCGGGCCGACTCGGAGCTGTGGCAGCGGGGCTCGGTGCTGATGCGGCGGGACTCAGAGCTGATGCAGCGGGACTCTGAGCTGAGGCTGTGGCGGGCCGACTCGGAGCGGAGACGGCGTTCCGGCTTTCGGCAGCGGCGACATCACCACGGAGGTCCGCTGGACTGGAGGGTGGCATCTTCAGTCTGGATCGATCGCTCAGCGCAGAGGGAGAACAAGGAGGGAAGAGACAGAGACTAAGACTTTTGCCTCCATCACAGTGAGGAGGTGCTTGGTGAACTCACTGTGGTGGATGTTAATTTGTGTTTATTGTATGTTTTGTTATTTATTGTTACTGTGTATGACTGCAGGCAACGTAATTTCGTTCAGACCGAAAGGTCTGAATGACAATAAAGGAATCAAATTCAAATTCAAATTCTCTGGGATCTTCAGTTTCCTCCCACACTCCAAAGACGTACAGGTTTGTAGATTAATTGGCTTGCTATAAATGTAAATTGTCCCTAGTGTGTGTAGGATAATGTTAGTGTGCAGGGATCGCAGGTCGGCGCGGACTCTGTGGGTCGAAGGGCCTATTTCCGCACTGTATCTGAACTAAACTAAACTAAACTAAAGCTACCTGGCCAACAAAGTACCAATGATCATTATCAGAGAAATTTAGCTGGTCGTGCAGTTACTGCGGAGAAACAGAAGGGTTGTTTTTGCTCACTGACCCTACATTGGACGTGGAACATAAAAAGATGAGAAATGCATTTGGCAGGTTTGAAGGAGGTGTTAATCAATGCAGACTGGATCAGTTTAGCCCTTGCTTTGAGACTACAACTCCCTGGTACAAGATGCCAATCAAAGTGTTAGTGATTTATCACACGCGACTAATCAGTGGAATGTAATTAGGGAGGTTCAGTAACAGATTGGAGCTGAACTCCCCGGAGTCCCACGCATGCTGAGCAGATAGAGTCATCGAGACAGACAGCACACAAACATGCCCTTCAGTCCATCTGCGTATCTGCTGACGAAGATGCCCCATCTATCCTAGTCCCATGTGCCTGTGTTTGGCCTATATCCTGGGGCGGCACAGTGGTGCAGCGGTAGAGTTGCTGACTCACAGCACTTACAGCAGCAGAGGCCTTTGTGTGATCCCCACTACGGAGTTTGTACCTTCTCCCCGAGACTGCATGAGTTTCCTTCGATAACTTTGGTTTTCTCCCACACTCCAAAGACGTACAGGTTTGTAGGTTAATTGGCTTGGTGTAAATGTAAATTTCCCCGAGTGTGTGTAGGATTGTGTTAAAGTGCAGGGATCGCTGGTCGGCGCGGACTCAGTGGGCCAAAGAGCCTGTTTTTACGCTGTATCTCTACACTCTAAAGTAATGTAAACCTGTCCAAGTGTCTTTAATCCTGTTATAGGTAGCTCGTTCCATATACCCACCTTCTTCTGAGTGAAAAAGATGTCCCTCAAAATTGTATTAAATCTTGCCACACACTCCTTAAACATATGTCCTCTTGTTCTTGATTCCCCTCGCATGGGTAAAAGACTTTGAGCGTTCACCTTATCTATTCCCCTCACATTTTTATAACTTGATGCGTAACAAGTTGACTGTTGAAGCTTGCGCGAGGAACCACCACTTGTCCAATATAGGTAGACTGCAAGTAGGAATGACTACCTCCCTCCAAATTCATAATAACACAATATACGCTCAGACATTGGAAATTGGCAACACGTATTATTTGCTTCCTTCCAATTCCAACATACGATATTGACATCCATTTTCCCTGACCTCCTAACTGCTATAATTCATGATGGGAGACTGTTCCATTTGGCTGGCTGCAGATCCAAAAATTCCAAATGGCCAAATGTGAAACATGCTTTAAATGCCAGATCTCATATATTACATTCTGAGCACTGTGGTTCTAGAGTTCACATTCCACTTTAATTGCTGCTTTAGGAAAGGTCACTCACTTAGCGATTTGCATTTGAGGCAACAGTGGCCTAAAAATTACACTCGGGTCTGCTAAACCTAAAGGGAACATTTTGGAATGAGAGCAGTGGGAGAGAATAAAAAATGGAGATCTCCCACCTTCCCCTGAGGCATAATTATTGTGGGAAGATTTTAGCCATTTCTGTTTAATATTTGGCATGTTTTACAAAACATTATCCAATTATTGAGGTTTCATTGTAAAATATCAATAATTTCCTCTCCCCAATTTCTTCCTCTCTCCCTGTTTGAGGGTATTGTGACAAACTGTGAAACTCTTTGCATTGTCCCGACACTAAAAACACAGGGCTGACCACCAACTAAATGCATGATAGAACATTGAACAGCACTGGAATCGGCCTCTAGCCCACAATGCACGTGCCAAAACCAATGCCAATACTAACTCTGATGGACACAAAAAGCTGGAGTAACTCTGCAAGTCAGACAGCATCTCTGCAGAACAGGTGATGTTTCGGGTCGAGACCCTTTTCTCAGTCTACAGTTCTCAGTCCCCGACTTTCAATCTGAAGAAAGGTCTCGACCCGAAACGTCAGCTATTCCTTTTCTTCAGAGATGCTGTTTGGGAGAGACAAGAGATTCAAAGAACAAAGGTGTACAGGGTTCAAACCTTGGGAGTAGAAGCTAGTTCATAAGTTACTTTTATCTCTGGTGTTATGTGAAATATTATCAGGATGCCCTCTATCTCAGTGGGGTTGTTTTGCTCTCATGGCTATTCATGAAGATGTGCCCAAACTATTTGAACTGGGAGTGGTTTACAGCGTGTAACTTGTTCCCATGTATCTCACACAGTTACATTCACTTGTTGTCGTTCCACATATACATTTTCATATATTAATCACCTCAGCTCCCTTGGTTAGATTGTAGATCATAACAACCTCTATTATTGACTCATTATGTAGTCAGGTGCAGTGAGATGATGGGGGCATTACAGCAGAGACACTTACAACACTTCCCAAGCCTTGATCCATTTGTTTTTGATCAGTTACACAGAAGTTTCAAACAAATGTGTGTAGTACGGGAAATACTTTAATTCAAGGTTGAACACAGACATGACTAAGATAGACACAAAATACTGGTGTAACGCAGCGGGACTGGCAGCATCTGTCTGTTACCTGTCCCGCTGAGTTACTCCAGCGTTTTGTGCCTGTCTTCAGTGTAAACCAGCGTCTGCAGTTCCTTCCGACACAGAAATGTTGATGTTTCCTGCAGGCTCTCTCAGTGCCAATCTTGCCTGTATGAAACTTGGAACATTCCCCACGCACACCAGTTCCGTACCTTAACTTCCCACCCATATCCTAGCAACAGGTCAGGCAAAAGTTTCACATTCTCAGACAAGCCGCACAAGAACTAGATTCAATGGAACTCACCTGCCAATGGTCAGGAGCAACACAGTAGAACAAGTTTTATTGTTAGACACAACATGCTGGAGTAACTCAGCGGGACAGGCAGCATCTCTGGGGAGAAGGATTGGGTGACGTTTCAGGTTACCCATTCCGTCTATCCAGAGATGCTGCCTGTTCAGCTGAGTTACTCCAGCATGTTGTGACTATCTTTGGTGTAACCCCGCAGCTGCAGTTCCTTCCTACACAAATTTAATTATTGAACCATTTCTCTTCATTGCGAAGGAATTTCCATGGTTTGGAAATGTGAACCACTTCACTCTAATGGACTTCTGCATGTAAAGTCACACAGAGAGTGGTGAATCTCTGGAATTCTCTGCCACAAAAGGTAGTTGAGGCCAGTTCATTGGCTATATTTAAGAGGGAGTTAGATGTGCCCCTTGTGGCCAAAGGGATCAGGGGGTATGGAGAGAAGGCAGGTACAGGATACTGAGTTGGATGATCAGCCATGATCATATTGAATGGCAGTGCAGGCTCGAATGGCCGAATCCTGCACCTATTTTCTATGTTTCTATACTTCTACAGGCCATCACAGCAAAATGGACTATTTGACTGTGGAAGGATACCATAGAGGAGTGCATATCTTGCATGCATGTAATCAGTGGGTATAGACTGACTGGTTGCACCTGGGCCTGGGTATCAGCGCGGACTGTCTCAAAATTTGGGGTTTGGCTATTTTTCATTGAGACAAGGTATTTTATCCTCCTGAGATTTTGGATATTGTCAATCAAAGAATTATGTGGTTAATGCAGATAAGTGATGTTGAGGATAAAGATGATCGATGATAATGACCTGCTCAAGCCCTGCCTTACTGTCGGCAGCCGCCGGTAACATACTATCCGAGAGGCAGCACTTCTGACCATTTACAGCTCTCTCAACCCAGTGCTCGAGGACAGCCTATTCTTTCAAATCCTCTCGTTGGGCACAAATTCACAGGCTTTTCTCACAGAAGCCAGAATGTTACCGCTGAGCCAAGCCAAGAGTTCAGGGTTCCAATGAGATTCTTGGGTTACTGTGTAGGCAGAGGGTCAAATCGTGTCTCAATAGACAATAGACAATCAGTGCAGGAGTAGGCCATTCGGCCCTTCGAGCCAGCACCGCCATTCAATGTGATCATGGCTGCGGATTTGACAAAGACAGATACTTCTCCGAAACGTATCTGAACTATCTCATGACGCTCAACTGTGACAGTAATAATGAAAACAGAAATGTTAACTACCGCATAGTGTTCAACCCATTATTCTAGCGTTCCCCACCTCTCTTGGCCCACTCCCAACCCTCGGTGCTTCTGTTACCCTGGTAGTATCGCACTTTGTAGTAAAATTAGATAGAAGCTGTGTCCAACACTTGGTGAAGGCAGGGCCCCTATGACCTGTTGTGTTTTATAGACTCCCTATAGCCATGCCATTGCTCCTAGCTTGTAACCAGAAGCTGGGGGCTCTTTGTAGTATTTCAGACAATTAAAACTCTTTACAAAGGCTCAGTGGGCATTAGCAGTCCTGTTCTTATACAAGTTGCATATTTATCTCCTCATGCCTCTTTACTGCCCAGGGTTGCCTGGACACCTGAGATTCATTCACTTGCTGCATTACAATCTTTCCCTGGAGAATGGCAAAGGTTTGTTTTAATTATTTATTTTCAAGGCATGGACCTCTGAATTCATTTTCTGTACCTCGCTTGGATGGGACTGATTTAGCAGGACACCCACACACATGGAAGTGGGATTCATCCTTAAAGGTTATTAGGAAATTAATAATGTTTAAGAAGGAACTGCAGATGCTGGAAAAATCGAAGTTAGACAAAAATGCTGGAGAAACTCATCGGGTGAGGCAGCATCTATTGAGAGAAGGAAATAGGCGACGTTGCTGAAGAAGGGTCTTGACCCAAAACGTCGCCTATTCCTTCGCTCCATAGATACTGCCGCACCCGCTGAGTTTCTCCAACTTTTTTTGTCTACCTAGGAAATTAATAATAATCAGTGTGGGAAGGAACTGCAGATGCTGGTTTAAACCAAAGATAGACACAGAAAGCTGGAGTAACGCAGTGGGACAGGCAGCATCTCTGGAGATAAGGAATAGGTGACGTTTCGGGTCGAGACCCTTCTTCAGATTGACCTAGTCTAGCATCACATGGTACTTCTGCTAGTACCAGCTTTCTAGTTCAATTGTTATCTTTACATTGAGTTCAAACCCTTACATTGCCATTGTACATATATTTGTGGTGTGGATTTATTTGTGGTGTTATTTCTGTTAAACTGCCTGTCCATGGAGAGGCACATGGATATGCTGGGAATGGATATCCATAATGTGAGGGATATGGATTACATGCAGGCAGAGGAGGTCAGTTTATCTTGGCATCAGGTTCAACACGGACATGGTGGGTTGAAGGATCTGTTTGCCAGAGATGCTGCCTGTTCCGTTGAGTTACACCAGCATTTTGTGTGCATTGATAATGTTCAATGTTGTATGTTGATAAAACAACAGCAAGTAAGAAAGTCATTGTTCTGATCCCAGTGCATCTGCCAACCAAACATTCTTGACACAAAAAGATGGAGTAACTCAGCGTGACAGACAGCATCTCTGGAGAAAAGGAATAGGTGACGTTTCGGGTTGAGACCCTTCTTCAGACTCTCTGGTCTGAACCCGAAACGTCACCTATTCTTTTTCTTCAGAGATGCTGTCTGACCCGCTGAGTTACTCCAGCATTTTGTGTCTATCTTTGGTATAAACCAGCATCTGCAGTTCCTTCCTACACATTCTTGACACTTAACTTTATACGTCCAGTTTCAGTGGATTATTATTTAAATATATTGCCTCCACACAAATTAATATAAAATCCCTGCAACCGATGATTTGAGGCATTTTATAGCCACTTTTAATGATGTTGCTGTTGTCACTATTCTAAGCCACATCATTAATACAGCTGTATAGGTCGGGAAACAACATTCAAACAAATATTAATGTTGAGGTTCTACAAACATTTTTTTTAATCCCACGACATTTATCTGCAAATTCCGAGTTTAGGGTTGTACCAATACGTACAAATGCTGAGCCTGTTTTAAACGTGGAGTCGTGAGACTGTAGTGTGTTTCCTGGGCATTTTATTCAGGCTTTCAGGGGTTTCTTTTTGTTCCTGTCTCTTTTATTGACTACCAAGGGTTTGGCTTGATCAGCCGTGGAATGTCATTGCAGGCAGTATCATGGGAATACAAGGCAGAGTAAAATTGTCTGGCAGGCTTCCAAAGAAAAGTCTTATCAAAACATATTGGAATTTTGGCAAGGTTAAACTCTGCATCTTAGAAGAAAACAAAATGTCTTGCATCTGCCTTCAACCTGTCCTTAATCCTGGTCGGTTTCAAGTAATAATTCTGAAACAGTAGTGTAACAAGTCAACTGTGCAAAGTTGAGCTAATTTTGAAATAAAAAGAGGAGCTTTGTGAGAACGACTGCCATTTAAGGATAGTCTCTTGTGAATTCAGAAGGAATATTACAGAGAATCAGCTAAGCCTCTGGCAGTGAGAAACTTTCCCAGGAGCACGGAATCTCTAAATTAAGCCATGTTGACAACTAGAAGATAGACACAAAACGCTGGAGTAACTCAGCGGGACTGGAGAGAAGGAATGGGTGACGTTTCGTGTCCGTGAAGCTTCCAGTTTTAGTCCACGGTACTTCTTGACTCAGCTGAAGTCAGGAAGGGGTGAGCTGGGCTTGTTACAATTGAACGTGAAGGTAAAGAAAATCAGCACACACAGTCAAGGGTCAAGAACCTCCTGGGAGGATGTGCAAACTCCGCACAGACAGCACCCATAGTCAGGATCGACCCCAGGTCTCTACCGCAGTAAGGCAGCAAATCTAGCGCTGAGCCACCGTGCCACCAATCCATCTATCCTGTAAAACATGGCAGCCTTCCAATGGAATCGTATCTCCTTCTTCTAAACTCAAGAGAGTATCGGACTAGTCCGCTTAATCAGGCACCCAGGAACAAGCTCATCCTACCTCAAAAATCATTCGAATAAACCTTGAAGCACTCCCTCTCTCACGCAAGGTCTCTCCCTTGCTCAGATACAGAGGCAGGCTATTTGAGAGATACTGTCACCAGGCCTCTGTATATTTGTACTAAGGCATCTTTAATCATGAACCCAAATTACCCTAATTGGGGCTAATTGTCCTACCTTTCTTAGCTTCACCAAAATAAATGTGACCTTGATTTTCTTAAGCAAAGACCTTCCTTTTTACTGCCTATTCCAGTCTTTATTATAAAAGCTACTTGATCTTAACTAGAATACCCATCTTATTGAAAATCACAAAGTCCAGATTATTTCATGTGGACTATTGTGACTTTGCAGCCATCTCTCAAAGGCAGCAATTCATTCTACGACCATGTTATTGCTATTTGTACCATTAATTTGTTTTGTTTTTTTGTGACAAAGCCTGTGTACATTCAAATAAGGAGTAATTAGTTTGGTCGATCAACTCTTTTTACTGTTCTAATTCTATGCACTGCTCATTCCTGACACACAAATCATTATCTCAAGCCTGCACTTATCATCTTTTCAAATTTATGAAATTCCCCATCAAAGAATCCTACCACCCACCTATTCACGGGAAGCCCATCTCAACAGAGCAGCCCCAATGGTGATGCTAATGGCCCCTTGAATTGAAACCCATTTCTGTCACACATGGCTTGGAGCCACACATTCAACCTTATGCCAATTTGTACATGGCTCAAGCAGTATTTCAGAGATTATTACTTTGGACACTGGCTGCTCACACTCCTTTAGAACTGAATTATTTGTTTCATTTATATCATCGGTCACCACATGGACAATACAAGTAAGGCACTCTCCTCCTTATATAGGAGTATCTTTTGGTACTATGTAAGCACAGTGCTCCACATAACAATTCTTCACTCACCATCATCCCTCAACTACTCACCAAGCTTACACCTCCAACCTACTGAGTGGGGTATTTGGTTACATGGAACACTTAATAAATCATAGATGGACACAAAAAGCCGGAGTAACTCAGCGGGTCAGACAGCATCTCTGGAGAGAAGGAATAGATGATGCTTTCGTGACGGTGAATAGTTACTCCAGCGTTTTGTGTCCCCGAAACATCGCCCATTCCTTCTATCCAGAGATGCTGTCTGACCTGCTGAGTTACTCCAGCTTTTCGTGCCTATCTTCGATTTAAACTAGCATCTGCAGTTCATTCCTACACTTAACAAATCATTACAGGTCATGAAGCATAGTAAGTAGCCTTTCTGTGCATGTTAGGGTGGCATGTTAGGTTAGCATGATACCCTTTCAACCGTGGGCAGAAGTGCATGCGATACTATTGTTGAAAGCATATTATTCTACTTTGCCACACTGGATCAATGAATTTTTAAAAACTATGCTCAAAACTATTATGTGTAAGAAGGAACTGCAGATGCCGGTTTAAACGGAAGATAGACACAAAAAGCTGGAGTAACTCAGTGGGACAGACAGCATCTCTGGAGAGATGAAATAGGTGACGTTTTGGGTCGAGACCGTTCTTCAGACTGAGAGTCAGGGGAAAGGGTAACGAGAGATATAGACGGTGATGTAATTATTATTTGCATTTAGGGCTCCAAGTCAGTTAGGATGAGTCCACATGTGAAGCAAAATAGGTCGTCTCAGGCTCATGTCATCACTGGCCTCAGGACCCTAGAGATAGCAACAAGAAACCATTACAAGCCAATGGGCCCGACTAGAAAGTGTGCTCATGGGGATCTAATGTTAGACACGAGCTGGGATTTGCCTCAGAACTTCTCCAGCCCTGCCAGTGCAACTTTGGCAGGTGAAACCTTGTTTACTTCCACAGGAGTCTAGTACAGACATTCCATGCGATGATGACTCTGTCCAGACTCTATCCCAGTCAAGGGTCTGCAGCCCCTCAAATCCATAGCAGCAGTTTAGACACACCACTGTTTTTGCATGTGTAATGATTTATTATTGCCTATTAATTGATTTACTTGCACCCAGATGAAGATTAAAATGATGATCCACCTTGTTTGAGGTTCCAAACTGAAACGTCACCCATCCTTTTCCTCCAGAGATGCTGCCTGACCCGCTGAGTTATTCCAGCACTTTGTGTCTATTACAATGCTCTTATACTTCAATCAAAAATACCAAGTTTCACAGGCGTAGAATTAGGCTATTCGGCCCGTCGAGTCTACTCCTCCATTCAATCATGGCTGATCTCTGCCTCCTAATCCCATTTTCCTGCCTAGTCCCCATAACCCTTGACACCCGTTCAAAATCAAGAACTTGTCTATCTCTGCCTTAAACATATCCACTGACTTGGCCTCCACAGCCCTCTGTAGTAATGAGTTCCACAAGTTTACTCAGTAGCTGGGTGACTGGAGAATATATGCTTCATTCTGGTCTAACCTGTGAACTGCAGTCACCTGCAAATGTCTTGGGACAATACTTCAATGAAGTTACTCCCTCTGGGCACCCAGTGAAAGGATTATTTGGGTCATGCAAGGATATTAAAGGTGCTGGCAGATCACATGAACTTTAATGTTTCACAGTCCTTTTTATGAGATTCCATACGGTTTCACTTTGTAAAAATAGACGAGCTAAGGGTACTCGTGGGAGCAATTTCAATCTGTGTGGTCTCTGGCCATTAAACCTGCTTAAATCCTTACCCTTAACTCAGAACCAAAATCTGATTGAACTGAGTCACACATGCACACGGATGCATAAAGTGCTGAGTGTCGGCAAGACGTAATTATTGCATGATTGAAGATGATGGCAATTTATGAGTTGGCAGAGGGAATAGTAACAACATGATACGGACAATTCTTCCACAGACTTAAAAATGTTACTTCAGAGAAACAAAAGTTATAAAGGTGTCGGCTTCATTGAAGAGATTCGTATCAAATTTGGAGTCCCTACAGAAATTATTGTGGCCATGATGACGCAGCGGTAGAGTTGCTGCCTTACAGTGCCAGAGACCTGGGTTCGATCCTGACAATGGGTGCTGTCTGTACGGAGTTTGCATGTTCTCACCATGTCCTGCGTGGGTTTTCCCCGAGTGCTCCCATTTCCTCCCACATTCCAAAGATGTACAAGTTTGTAGGTTAAGTGACTTTGGTAAAAATTGTGATTTGTAGGATAGTGTGAGTGTATGGGGATCGCTGGTCAGCATGGCTTCGGTGGGCTGAAGGGCCTGTTTCCGCACTGTATCTCTAAACTGAACTAAACTCGTGTGAACTAGGTTCTCAGACTGGGAATTAGGGTAAGGGGAAGAAGAGTGGGAATGCTTGATACTGGTTGTCTTACCTATAAGACAATAGACAAGAGACAATAGGTGCAGGAGTAGGCCATTCGGCCCTTCAAGCCAGCACCGCCATTTAATGTGATCATGGCTGATCATCCCCAATCAGTACCCCGTTCCTGCCTTCTCCCCATATCCCCTGACTCTGCTATCTTCAAGAGCCCTATCTAGCTCTCTCTTGAAAACATCCAGAGAACCTGCCTCCATCTCCCTCTGAGGCAGAGCATTCCACAGACTCACAACTCTCTGTGAGAAAAAGTGTTTCCTCGTCTCCGTTCTAAATGGCTTACCCCTTATTCTTAAACTGTGGCCCCTGGTTCTGGACTCCCCCAACATCGGGACCATGTTTCCTGCCTCTAGCATGTCCAAACCCATAACAATCTTATATGTTTCAATGAGATATCCTCTCATCCTTCCAAACTCCAGAGTGTACAAGCCCAGCTGCTCCATTCTCTCAGCATATGACAGTCCCGCCATCCCGGGAATTAACCTTGTAAACCTACGCTGCACTCCCCAGTCATTTCTTTCACAGCACCCTGTGTATAAACCTGTAGAATTCAACCTGGCCCTGCCACACCTACATTTGATCAACCTGCTTGTGTTCGTTCCAAGACTTTTGCGGTGTAGTTTTCTCATGAGGCAAATTGCAGGGAAGAAAAATGATCGTTGCTTTGTCTGTGATGTGGGTGGATCATGAATACAAACAATCTCCAATACAGATTTGCGCTGGAAGGAACTGCAGATGCTGGTTTAAACTGAAGATAGACACAAAATGCTGGAGTAACTTAGCGTGGCAGGCAGCATCTCTGGGAAGAAGGAATGGGTGACGTTTTGGGCCGAGACCTTTCTTAAGACTGCAGAGATGCTGCCTGTCCCGCAGGGTTACTTCAGCAGTTCGTGTCCAATACTGATTTGACATTTACTTTCAAACGTGCATCAGCCATGCTTGTGTCAACTGAATCTTTACACCAAGAGCTGTCCTGGATCATCTGCAGGTTCATTCAGTAGAATAACTGCATGATCGTGGACAGTACTTGTCCACTCTACCTCCAGGCCATTCCTGGGAACTCCTACCCAAATCCCCCTGTTTCTAATCCTCAAACACTCCTTAAAGGCCACTGTTTATATGATGGTTTGAATAAGGTTTCTAATCTCTTCTACTCTGGGTGTGCACAGGAGTATTGGTATTACGCAGCTGTGGTAGTAATGATGATAAATTTCATGTCATTTTTGTTCCTCATTACTAACTGCACTGATACTCCCATGCATATTTCGCAAGCACAATAAATAAAGAAGATTCCACTAAAGAGGCTAACATCTGGAGAGCAGGGCAGAAAAATCCAACTGCCTGACTTCCCAACATGAGCATTAGGATGATGCAGATTCACCATCACAATAGAAGATCCTACAACGTTGGGAGAGTTCTCATGGCCGGCCCCACTTCATTGGCATAACCTGGTCAGGCTACGCAAATGTTCTATTGCAGAGTGCACACTGCACTTTCTTCCTATTAGTGTGATGGGGCCTCCTTAATGGGTTCCAACACCTGCCCAAACCCAACATCCCTGACCTTGCTAGTTTTCCTGGTGGCCTTGGCTGCCCTAGAGAGATTTCCTTCGGAGCACTCACTGATTCCCCATGGATCAAAAAGGGAACGAGGCTGTGTCTGCAAGGAACATAGACACAAAATGCTGGAGTAACTCAGTGGGACAGGCAGCATCTCTAAGGATCAGACAAAGTCTCAGACTGGGTCCTCAGTCTGAAAAAGGGTCTTGACCCGAAACGTCACCCATTCCTTCTCTCCACTGATGTTGCCTGTCCCACTGAGTTACTCTAGCATTTTGTGTCTAACTGAAAAAGAATCTAATCGTTGAAGAACACATTATATGAGAAAAATCTGATTATTCACAGCACTTTGCGAATCTGGAGACAAGTAAAATCAACTTTTAAACTAAGAAATCTATCTCTTCTTTCACCAACAGCTAATAACCTGTCGTTTAAGCCATCTATTATAGATAAAACCTTTATTTATTATTGGGAAAGACTAGGAATTAAAAAGCTTGGAGATCTTTACGAGATAGGAAATCTCCTGTCATTTCAGAAATTACATTCGAAATACAGTCTGAAAGGTAATCAATATTTTAGATACCTTCAAATTCGAGATTATTTGAAAACATATACCCACGAATACCAAACTCTGCTGCCAGATATATTAGATGAAGGTATGAATAGAAATTCAGAGTCAAACAATCTAACATCATACGTACAATACCCTTCTAAATATAGAAATTCCATCGTCAGACGCAATTAAAAGAGAATGGGAAGAGGAATTAGGCCTAAAAATTTCCAAAGACAGATGGGAAAAATATCTTTTATATATACATAATTGTTCGATTAATGTTAGACACATTTTAATCCAATTCGAAATACTGCACAGACTCTACTACTCAAAGAATAAACTGAATACGTTTTTTTCAAATATCTCCTTCAAGAAGCAACTATAACGCCTCTTGCATAAAACTACATAACCTTTGGAAAGGAATCTTTGAAACTTTCTCAAAAACATTAAAAACAAAACTGGACCCCCATACGGAACTGATTATTTTTGGAACAGCAGAAGCCTGCCCTGAGTTATCAATATTTCAAAGACGTTTCCTTAATTATGGCCTGATAATGGCGAAAAAAACTTATACTTAAATTTTGGAAAAATACAGCTGTCCCAACTCTTAAAATGTGGATTACAAACATTTCTTAGATGCTACATCTTGAAAATATGAGACTTGTCTTAGCAGGAAAATCAGAGCAATTTTCGAAGACATGGATTCCATTCATTGATTGATTACATGGATAGTATGGTGCAACACAACTTCGGAATGAAACCGATTTACGGAATGGGTGATGGGTGGGGAGAGAAATGAAGCAGGTATATCAACACGTTTTGGTATTTTTTCCCCGTTTTTGTCTTTTTATTTCTTTGCGTTTTTCCTATTTCTTTTACTTACTCACTCTTCGACTAAACTCATTTGGTAGTTTAGGGGTTCTATTCTTACACATTCACTTTCTCGTTCATTCTCTTTCTTTCTTGCTCTTTCTCGCTTTTTCCATTTCATCTTTGTTAAAATTAAAATTGAAGCAGCACAATAAATGTATTATGTCATATGCTGCGGTTTATACTTTTGTACACTGCTTCTAATAAAAATATTTTTAAAATAATTTAATCTATTCAAAACTCCTAAAGGGCAGCTAGCCACTATAATGCACAATAAAAATTAGGATAATCCAATGTTGCTATTTAATTTTTTTTGTTTTCCAATTTGACATTCATGCTATTTGCGTTCATCATAGCGCCAGGAACCCGTGTTCGTTTCTCGCTGTGGGTGCTGTCTGTGCGGAGATTGCACCACTATGTGCGTTTTGTCTCACATTCCAAAGATTGCCAGGTTTGCAGGTTAATTGGCTTCTGTAAATTGCTCCTAGTGTGTAGGGAGTGGATTAAGAAAGTGGGATAACATAGAACTGGTATACTGGAGATCGATGGTCAACATGTACTTGGTGGGCTGAAGGGCCTGTTTCCACGTAGTATCTCTAAAACAATAGAACATAGAAGGTGCAGGATTGTCAGGTAATTGGTTTCTGTAAATTGTCCCTTGTGTGTAAGATGCTAAACTAGGATAACATTGGTGATTGTTGGTCAGCGTGGACTTCCGACGGGCCTGTTTCCACACTGTATCTCTAAACGAAACTATACTAAACAGTGCAGCACAGGAGCAGGCCCCTCAGTCTACAATGTCTGTGCCAAATATGATGCCAAGACCAACTCTTATCTGCCTGCACACAATTCATATCCCTCCATTCGCTGCCTATCCAATAGTCTCTTGAATGCCACCATTGTATCTGCCTCCATCACCATCCCAGGCACAGAGTTCCAGATACTCCCCACCCTCTGTGCAACAAACTAGCCCCGCACATCTCCTTTAGACTTTGTTTCACACACCTTAAAGCTATGCCCTTTCTGCATTTAATATTTCCATTCTAAATTGTGACACCCATTTAGTGCGTCAGCAATGACCAATTTCTGGGCAATGTCCTATTGGGCGACAGCAGCATTTAACTCAGTCACTTTACAGATACAATATCATTACTATAAGACAGGCTGACCTTAGAGTTATTTAGAGCTTAATTGCTGATGACAAGAGGTATTTGCAGATGGGCAGTTGATTATAAATACTTGGTTTCACTGGCATTTCTCAATTCTTTTCAATACTCCTTTCAGTTTGTGGGTCGAAGCCTGCAGTGCGATAGATCGGGAAGATGCAGACATCTCTCCTCTCCAAGGTATAACATCAGTGCATGAGGATTTCTCAAAAATAAGACCTGAGCATTACTCTTCATTGATCTGGATCTTTGGGGGCCAACAATGTGAAGCTTTCTAGGAAGGAACTGCAGATGCTGGTTTAAACCAATGATAAACACAAAAAGCTGGGAAAACTCAGTGGGTCAGGCAGCATCTCTGGAGATAAAGTCTCGACCCGAAATGTCACCTATTCCTCTCCTCCAGAGATGCTGTCTGACCCGCTGAGTTGCTCCAGCTTTTTTGTGTCTATCTTTGATGTGAGGCTTACCTACGCTGGTGATTCAGAAGCACTGGGAGTTTGTGTCACATTGGGGGGGGGGGGGGGGGGGGGGGGGAGAGGAGCTTCAGGAGTGGGGGGGGGTGGGAGGTTGTTATTGGACAGTGGATAATAAGAATGGCAGCTGTTTACCTGACACAGCGAATAAAAGAAACAGATTATGCTAAGAGTGTCGGAAGCCATTCCAGGTTTAATACTACACTAGTTTTTCAGCATTGTAACACACAGCAAAAAAGAATTCCCTCGGGCTAGCAATTTTTTCACTTCAAACTCTTTCTAGAATTTCAATAACACAAGGAATGTGGAGCTGTAGGGTGCGTATTTGATAGTGCCTGGATTTCTGCCTTCTGACTGCTCAACACACTAACCCATTCACCTTGTTCTCAGCTGAAGGGCGGATTTGGTCAAGTTAATCAGGGGTTGTTAAAAAAGCAGGGAGGGGGGAGGTGTGGGGCGGGGCAGAGAGGGTATGCAGAGCGACACTCATGCAGTAAAAGCATGAATATAGAAACATAGAAAATAGGTGCAGGAGTAGGACATTCGGCCCTTCGAGCCTGCATCGCCATTCAATATGATCATGGCTGATCATCCAACTCAGTATCCTGTACCTGCCTTCTCTCCATACCCCCTGATCCCTTTAGCCACAAGGGCCACATCTAACTCCCTCTTAAATATAGCCAATGAACTGGCCTCAACTACCCTCTGTGGCAGAGAGTTCCAGAGATTCACCACTCACTGTGTGAAAAATGTTTTTCTCATCTCGGTCTTAAAGAATTTCCCCCTTATCCTTAAAATGTGATCCCTTGTCCTGGACTTCCCCAACATCGAGAACAATCTTCCTACATCTAGCCTGTCCAACCCCTTAAGAATTTTGTAAGTTTCTATAAGATCCCCCCTCAATCTCCTAAATTCTAGCGAGTATAAGCCGAGTCTATCCAGTCTTTCTTCATATGAAAGTCCTGACTTCCCAGGAATCAGTCTGGTGAACCTTCTCTGTACTCCCTCTATGGCAAGAATGTTCTTCCTCAGATTAGGAGACCAAAACTGTACACAATACTCCAGGTGTGGTCTCACCAAGACCCTGTACAACTGCAGTAGAACCTCCCTGCTCCTATACTCAAATTGGCAAGTTATTGGATTGACAGCAGTGGAACCTGCCATTCCAAGGTAATTGTAGTCACCCATTGTGGCTGCAACCACTTTTAGTTTAGCAACTTTTTGAGTATTAGTCATACAGCATGGAAACAGGCCCTCCACCCCAACTTATCCGTGCCGACAAGATGCCACATCTATGCTATTCTCACCTGCCCACGTTTGGTCCATATCCCTCCAAACCTCACGGACACAAAAAGCTGGAGTAACTCAACGGGACAGGCAGCATCTCTGGATAGAAGGAATAGGTGATGTTTCGGGTTGAGATGCTTCTTCGGACTGAGTCTCGACCCGAAACGTCACCCGTTCCTTCTCTCCAGAGATGCTGCCTGTCCTGCTGAGCTACTCCAGCATGTTGTGTCTATCTTCAGTGTAAACCGGCATCTGCAGTTCCTTCCTACACATTCTCTCTAAACCTCTCCTATCCATCTATGTGTCCAAATGTCTTTAACATGCTGTTATAGTTTCTGTCGCAACTACCTCTACTGGCAGCTCGTTCCATATACCCACCACCCTCTGTGAGAATGGTGCCTCTCAGCTTCTTATTAAATCTTTCCCCTCTCACCATAAAACCATGTTCACCGGTCCTTTATTCCCTACTCTATGTGAAAGACTCTGTGCATTCACCCCAGCGATTTTATGCGCCTCTATAAGATCACCCCTTAGCCTCCTGCACTCCAAGGATTCATGTTTAGGCTGCCTGGCATCAAATATTCTCTTCACTCTTGCCAGCTTCATGGCATCCTTGCTACAGCAGGGTGACTAAAACGGGCACCTCGGTTGCCTGGTAACAGCGCCAGGGTTCCATTGCACCCCCCCCCCCCCCCCCCCCCCCCCGCCTCCGCCAGATTACCCAGCGAGCCGGTGCCATATGGCAGGAGTTTCTCATTGCACGAGCGGAGAGAGAGAGAGAGCGCAGAACGGAAACGGCGTGAGTAGCCGGCCCAGCCCCAGCGCACCCACCACGTACAGTCAGGTGTAAACCAGCATCTGCAGTTCCATCCTACATCATTGTAACCCTCCCTGCCAACATCTAGGCCACCAGCTCTCATCTCTCCATCTGTCAATGTTGTCTGACAGCTGAGTTAGCAGCATTTGCAATTTGCATTGTTAGTAAAAGTTTATTTTTCAGAAGACAGCACATCAGGACAAAATAGACAAACGTACTAGTGAGGGAAATTTACCACACGACTGATAGAGCCACGACTGATAGGTTTGTTAGGAGAGAGAGGAATTCTAAAACCCCTTCAAAGGGGTTTGTTATCACAGCCGCCAAACTGGTCATTTCTAACCAGCTGTTCCTCTTACTTAACACAGAAAGCAAATTGACGTTTTGGACTATCGGAGCCTACTGTACAGATTAGCAGTGGGTGTAACACTGGGGCTGTTAATCTGGGGCTGTTTGGCCTTCAGAGGGAGGCAAGAAGGCTCCCATCAATCCTGCCATCACCTCTGACCTTCAAATATTTTAGAACAGCAGGAACTATCCATTTATCTTCTTTCCGCTGAGAGAAAAAGATTTGAAAAATGTCTAGAATTCTTTCTCCACGGAACAGACAACACCAGTTATGCGTTGTCCAATCCGAGGTTGTCCGCACATTGCTGCCTGGAGACAACAGCCCAAACTTCAAGAAGGAAGAAACAAGCTGTCCTGTAATCAGATGTAAAACAAAAATGCAAGGTAGCTGGTTCAGCCGACACAGAAATATAACGTTAATCAGATCAGCAACTCTGCACAAAATTTCATCTGTGCACAACCAAACAACATGGGGTTAAAGGGCCTGTTCTCACTTGGCCATCATTTGCGCGTAATTTACACAACATAATTTACACGTCACGACGCACAACGCACGCGTTGTGACACGCACGTGATGCGCACATGGCACGTGATGACATAGGCAGTCTTTGCGCGCCATCTGCGTGACGCGCAAATAACGGCCAAGTGGGACAGGCCCTTTAGAACAACTTTCCCTGCCTTTCATGTAGCTCGTTGCTAAAGTGCTAACTTTACCAGCACCAGGGTTGTGTTTCTACAAATCTAACTGCAAACATACAACTGTACACAGCATTGAGCCCATGCCAAACAAAAAAGGAATTGACACAAACCATTTTAACTTTCAGACCTTTCAGTCCTAGGCCTCCACTATTGTCAGAGTGTGGCACAGTGTGCAGCTGGTAGAACACCAGTGACTTGGGGTTTCATCCTGACCTCGGGTGCTATCTGTGTGGAGTTTGCACATTCTCCCTGTGACCACGTGGGATTACTCTGGGTGCTCCAGTCTTCCTCCCACATCCCAAAGTTTGTAGGTGCATTGGCCCTCTGTAAAGTTGCCCCTGAGGTCTAGGCCGTAGGATAATACAGAACCACCGCTGCCGGGTGATGGAAGGTGGCGTGGACTTGTTGGGCTGAACACCCTGTTTCCATGTCATACTTCTAAACTAAACTAAGTGAAGCCACGTGTAAACTGCAGGGACAGCACCTTGTATTCTGCTCAGGTGGGTGACTGCCTAATGGTATGAAAGCTGAAATCTCCCATTTTATGTAACTACCCAACAAACAAACAAACAAACACACACACACACACACACACACACACACACACACACACACACACACACACACACACACACACACACACACACACACACACACACACACACACACACACACACACACACACACACACACACACACACACACACACACACACACACACACACACACACACACACACACACACACACACACACCCCCCCCTACCTCTATTCCCTCTCATTCTACTGTGCCCCACCCAGATTATTCACAATCTTTCTCCCACTATCTCCTCCCCCCCCCCCCCCTTCTCCCTATCCGCTTCCATCTTTATCCCTTTCTCCAGCTTCCCAATTTACTCCGAAGATGTTGGAGTAACACAGCGGGACAGGCAGCATCGACCCAAAACATCACTCATTCCTTTTATCCAGACATGCTGCCTAACCAGCCGAGTTCCTCCAGCATGTGTGTCTATTTTCAGTATAAACCGGCATCTGCAGTTCCTTCCTACACAAGCATTTATCAACCTTTAACTTATTTTCATCTTTGTCTTTGGCCTCCCATTTCCTAATAAATACCCCGCTCAGTTGTATCCACCAATCCTTTGCCAGGCCCTGCCCCACACCCACCTCTTTACCCAGCTTCCTTCCCTGCTACTACAATTGGTTAGAAGGGTCGCCTATCCATGTACTCCACAGATACTGCCTGAAAGACTACGTCACTCCAGGACTTTGTGCCTTTACTTTATGCTAGCCCCTAGTGTGTGTGGGTGTGTGTGTGTGTGTGAGCATGTGTGCGTGTGTATATACACACAGTTTAGTTTATTGTCACGTGTACTGAGGTACAGTGAAGAACTTTTGTTGCGTGCTATCCAGTCAGCGGAAAGACAACACATGATTACAATCGAGCTATTTGCAGTGTATAGATTTATGATAAAGGAATAATGTTTAGTGCATATCTGTGCAAGTCTGTGCAATTACCCAGCAAGCACTCACACAAATCCTACACTATTCCCACTTTATTCGCCCTACATTCCCATCAGCAACTCCCCAGATGTCAACATTTATCTACAGACAAGGAGGAATTTTACAGTCCAATCTACCTGTCAACCTGCACATATTTGAGATGCAAGGTGGCACACAAGCACCCAAAGGAGACCCATGCAGTCAGAGGAACAACATGCAAACTCCACAGAGAGAGCACTGGACGTCAGGAGTGAACCTGAATCATTGACGTCATGAGGCAGGGTATTGCGGTGCTGGCTCGAAGGGCCGAATGGCCTACTCCTGCACCTATTGTCTATTGTCTATTGTCTATTAGTTACTTGCTGCATGATTATGTTATCCTTTGTTGCCATCACTGCATCATTAATTACACAAGGCTTCAACAAAAAAAACCAAAGGAGACACAAGAGACTGCGGAGGCAAGAATCTGGGTTCAACAGATCAACTACAATAATGTGACCAAGTACAGGAAAGAGATGAAAAACCTTGTGTCGCGATGTCAGGACTCAGCAAGCCAGCCCTTAACATCAGCCAAACAAAATATCCAGTCTGAAGAAGTGTCTCGACCAGAAACATCACCGATGCCTTTTCTCCAGAGATGCTGCCTGACCCGTTGAGTTACACCAGCATGCTGTGTCTACCTTGGGTGTAAACCAGCATCTGCAATTCCTTCCATCAAAGAAATGTGGTTGTAGAGCTCAGGAAGTGAAGGGCGGAACACAATCCTTAAATCATTAATGGAGCTTCTCTAGAGATGGTCGATAGCCTCAAGTTCCTATGTATCCACAACACCAACAACCTAACCTTGTCCCCTCACATTGATGTGTTGATCAAGAGAGCACATTATGCAATGATTTTATTTGGTGTCAGAAAAGATTCTGCATGTCCGCAGGGATTATTTTGAACTCCGACATGCATTCCTGAAGTATTCGGACAGGATTCATCTTGTCCTGGAACGGCAACTGCTCTGCTCCTGACTGCCTCAACCTATAGAGACAGAGCTGTGGTGCATGGAAACAGGCCCTTCGGCCCACCCTGGCCATGCTGACTAACTTGGTATACTGGGCTCCAAATGTCGTAATTGAATCCACTTCCATAGCTTGCGCTGGCAGCTCCATCTTTACTACGGACTGCCTTCTGAACAAAAATGTTGCCCCTAAGAATCTTTTTCTCTCACCTTAAGGCTGTGCCCACCAGTTTTAGATTCCTCTACCCTGGAAAAGGACTGTGTTGACTTTATCCATGGCCCTCATGATCATGTAGGCTTGTAGCATTGTGAACACACCCACTTAAGAGTCCCAGAGTCATACAGTGTGCAAACAAGCCCTTCGGCCAACTTGCCCACACCAGCCAACATGTATGTCCCAGCTACACTAGTCCCACCTGCCTGCGTTTCAAGTTCAAGTCAAGTGAGTTTATTGTCATGTGTCCCTTAAAGGACAATGAAATTCTTGCTTTGCTTCAGCACACAGAACATAGTAGGCATTTACTACAAAACAGATCAGTGTGTCCATATACCATAATATAAATATATACACACATGAATAAATAAACTGATATCCCTCCAAATCTGTCCTATCCATGTACAGTATCCGTCTAAATGTTTCTTAAACGTTGGGATAGTCCCTGCCTCAACTACCTCCTCTAGCAGCTTGTTCCATCCACCCACATCCCTTTGTGTGAAAAAGTTACCCCTCAGATTCCTATTAAATCTTTTCCCCTTCACCCTAAACCTACATCCTCTGGTCCTCGATTCACCTACTCTGGGCAAGAGCGCATCTACCACGTTTATTCCTCTCATGATTTTATACACCTTTGTACTCACATATAGCTCAGACTCTCTAGTCCTGGCAACATCCTCGTAAATCTTCTCTGTACCCTTTCTAGCTTGACACCATATTTCCTTTAACATGTTACCCAGAACTGAACACGATACTGTAAATGTGGCCTCACTAACATCTTATACAACTGCAAGCTGGAAGGTGCTCCCGTGGGGGCAGCCCGGTGCGGGGCTGAGACGCTGCGTGTGGGTGGCCCGGTGCGGGGCGGAGACGGTGCTCCGGTGGCTGAGGCGGCGTTCTGGCGGCGGCGACTTGGAGCTCCCGTTGCAACAGCTGCGTCCGCTGGACTGGAGGGCGGCAGCTTCGACCACCCCCGGGCCGCGGAGCTTGAACCGCGGGACTGATACCATTGCCCGGTGGGGTTTCGCCTCGGCGCAGAGGGAGAAGAGGAGGGAAGAGACAGTAACTCTAAGACTTTTGCCTCCATCACAGTGAGGAGGTGTTTGGTGAACTCACTGTGGTGGATGTTAATTTGTGTTTATTGTGTGTTGTTATTATTACATGTATGGCTGCAGGCAACAGCATTTCGTTCAGACCGAAAGGTCTGAATGACAATAAAGGAAATCTAATCTAACATGACCTCCCAACTTCCATATCCAATACTCTGATCGATGAAGGCTCAATACGTTATAATGTTATTGTTCTTTACTCTGATTGCACTACAATCTTGTACCACTCTGCTGTTTATCATTAGTAATATTTATGTGAACTGTATACATGTGGACAAGGGATTGCATTCTTGTGTACATGAGAATAAACCAATCTGAACCTGACTGACTCTCTGCTGGATGATATCAATGGGATAAACACCATTGTGGACATTTCCAGTCCAAACCCTGTATCAGTTCAGTTCAGTTCAGTCACAAGTACCAGTCAGTAGAAAGACAATACATGATTACAATTGAGCCATTTACAATGTATAGATACATGGATCAAGACTAAGCGTGATGAGGGAAGATAGCCAGTAGAGAAGGGGGGGGGGGGGGGGGGTGTTGACGCAGTGGCCAGTGGTCATTTGTTGACCAAGCTTTGGCACCCTCGTCACTCTTCCAACCAAAACATCGACACATTCTTTCTCCCCAGATGCAGATCCTCCACAGATCATTTATCTAGAGTGTGCAGTAAAATAAAAATAATAGATCCACCTTCATACCCTTCATTTCAAAGAATGGTGTTGAACAATGTCACTGTTGCTTGTTATCCAGTCGCAAACCCATGAACCAACCCTGGTCTGCAGGTGGCCAGTTGGTGAAGGAGGTCACGGTCAAACTGCCCACCATTGCATGCAGACCCTGTATCAGTTCAGTTCAGTTCAGTGTGTGAATAAATGGCTTCCACCAGCAAATTGCACAGCACGAGGGAGCATGAGGGAGCAATCTGGAAATCTGCTGAGAAGAATTCTTTAGTCAAAAAACCAATGGTGGTTTGGGAAATGGAGTAGGAGATGTCCTTGGCCCTGGCACGCAACGTGGAATCTCTGTAGATTAAATGCCGCAACAGGGTGTAGTATTGGACCTGGACAGATAATCTCAGGAATGTAAAGATTGTTTCACTGCCGGGGGAAAGGAGTTGATATTGATGTCAGAAAGCGTCTTTGCAGATAGTGAAATCAGCATTCGATTTTACAATATTCCGCCTGTTACTTTGGCGAGAAATGCAGTCGTGTGGAAATAAATAAATTCATATATATCATAAATACTATTTATACAACCAATCATTGGCATATTTGTCATTTTGCTTAGAATCTGGCTGCAGCAACCAAACCCGAGTCAAAATAGTTTTGACAGTAATATTTCTATTTCTTTTCAGTCAGCAAAGGGTAAATATTCAGTCAGCTCTTCCTATGGGTTGTTGGTCACTGAAATCAATGGACCTCAACTTCATAAATGTGTTCAATGCACAGGGAACACTTACTATCTACTGTATCTCTACACAATGTTTGTACAGGAGAATAAAACACGGTTATACTATTGTTCTGTGAATAACTATATTGCGTAGTGCCCGGAGCAGTGCCAGGAGTTGTAGAATATGGAGGTCACACGTTTAACCTTTGCTCTGGTAGCCTCTCTTAGCCTGGGCCTCAACACGATGGCATAGGTTCGGGAAGGAAGACAATAACACAATTACGGAGTTTCCCTGATTGAACCAGATGCCTCCCATTGAAGATGGACACAAAAAGCTGGAGTAACTCAATGGGTCAGGCAGCATCGCTGGCGAAAAGGAATAGGTGGCGTTTCTAGCTGAGACCCTTCTTCAGACTGAGTGTCTGGGGAAAGGGAATGAAGAGATATAGAGGGTGCATGGAACAAATGGTTGAAAGATATGCCAAACGCAATGATGATCAAAAAAAGGTGGAGCCCACAATGGTCCATTGTTGGCTATGGCAGAGGTGACAACAAGTTATACAGACAGTGAGATTCAACGGGATGCCTACGAGATCTCCCGGTTGCCAAACACTTCAACTCCCCTTCCCATTCTCACCTTTCTGTCCTGGGCCATGGTCAAATTGGAGGAACAGCACCTCATCTTTTGCTTCAGCAGCTAACATTTCACTAACTTTAAGTAGCACTTCCATCCCCTCTCTCTCCATCCCTCCCCCACCCTAATCATCATATTAGTTTCACTGTTGTCCTGTTGAGTATTACTATCCGTATAACTCGCTATCACCTAGCCCACAACCAACAACGGACCATTGTGGGCTCTAACTCTCCTTGATCATCATAGCTTTTTGCATATCTTTTGTTCTACATCTCTCTAAATCACCATCTATCTTGTTTTCCTTTCCCCAGACTGCCTCTCAGTCTAGAGAAGGGTCTTGACCTGAAATGTCACGTTCTTTTTCTCCAGAGATGCTGCCTGACCCGCCGAGTTACTCTAGCATTTTGTGTCTATTTTCGGTTTAAAGCAGCTTCCGACACACATTGGGTGAGAGATGAATAGACATCCAAGCAATGGGCCGCACGTTTGTGAAGTACCAGAGTGCAGTGGAGCCCGAGCCCCGCACAAGACTCTCCTTCACAAACGGAGTGTTAAAGACAAAAATCTTTAATGTCATTTTACATATCGTGTCAAAATCTCACAGCAATCTCATTTATAAAAAAGACCCACTTTCACAACATTAACACCTGCTGATATTGAGTGCATTTTTATAAGATGCATTCCTGAGGGTGAAGAGGATACACCTGAGGCGAAGATGTTCAAATCTTCCATTCTTCAAAATGTAACAGTGTCATATTTCTAATTCCATAGAACAGCATTTTGGAGGATTTTACAAATAATACTTTTCTTCTTTAAAAATGTTTGAACTTCTGGTTATTAATTCCAGTCCTCTGCATAGATGATGTGCAAATTGGCTGCTGTATTTCATAACCAGTGAGTGTACATTTGTGGCCTGTAAAGGACTTTTGGTTGACCGGAAGAGATGAAAGGTCAATACCCGCGCCACGGTGGCGCAGTGGTAAAGTTGCTGCCTCACAGCGCCAGAAACCCGGCTTCAAACCTGACTACGGGTGCTGTATGTATGGAGTTTGTACGTTCTCCCCATGACCTGGGTGGTGGGCGGGATTAAAATCCAGTTTTCTCCTGCCTGTCGGAGTCGAACTTCCTCAGGCTGTTAAGCTGCTGCAGAAAAACTCTTCCAGCTTCCGTTCACTGAAGTTTTTTTTTAAATCGCGGGACAATTTAATCCCTGGAGTAAAATAAAAAGCTACTTCTAACGCCGTCAACGCCTACAACGGGACGGATCTCACGTAGGGGACAAAACAAAATGGAAGTCGTTTATTTTACATATAAACTTGCTTCTTAGGATAACTCAAAATTTCATAGGATGAATCAAAATTTCCTTGACGATAATGTGATTTTGGACCCATACGAACCGGCAGTGTTTTTCCTGCCGATACAGGGTTCAAATTCACCGCAACCGCAACGTTCCAATCGATCGCGTTCCACAAAAACCCACTCGCAAGATGATTAAAATGCCCATTAATTTACGGGAATAAAACATTAAATTCCTTCCATTTTGGCCTATAAATTCATGAACACTTTTGAGGACTGCAACCATCTAAACCCTTCATGCTATGATTTTCCCAGTCTATATTGGGAAAGTTAAAATCCCCTACTACAACAACCTTATTTAACCTGCAGCTGTCTGCAATCTCCCGGCACATTTGCTTGTCTAATTCCCATTGACTATTCGGGGGTCTGTAGTACACCCCAACAAGGTGATCATCCCTTTCTTGTTCCTCAGCTCCACCCATATAGCCTCACTAGAAGAACCGTCCGTAATGTCACCTCTGATCACAGCCGTGACATCCTCCTTCACCAACAATGCAACTCCCCCTCCTCTTTTTTCCTCACCCCTGTCTCTCCTGAAGCTCCTGTACCCCGGAACATTGAGCTGCCAGTCCTGCCCCTCCCTTAACCAGGTTTCAGTCATGGCTACAACGTCCCAGTCGCTCGTGCCTATCCATGCCCTAAGCTCATCTGCCTTACCCGTCAGTCCCCTTGTATTAAAATACGTGCAGTTTAAACCAACCCTCCTTCCTCGCCCTCTGGCTTTTTACCTATTCTGTCCACTAACCTTTCCCACACCACCCTCCATACCAACTCCTAGCCTCTCACATGCCCCTGTCCTGCACGAGATCCCACCCCCTGCCAATCTGGTTTAAACCCTCCCATGTAGCATTAGCAAACCTTCCCGCTAGGATGTTGGTCTCCCTCCAGTTTAGGAGCAACCCGTCCCTTTTATACAGGTCACCCCTACCCCGGAAGAGATCCCAATGATCCAGAAACCTGAATCCCTTCCCCCTACACCAGCTCCTCAGCCACACATTCATATCCTCCATCTTCCTATTCTTACCTTCACTAGCACGAGGTACTGGAAGCAATCCTGGGATCACTACCCTGCAGGTCCTGCTTTTCAGTCTTCTACCCAATTCCGTAAACTCGTGTTGCAGAACCTCCTTCTTTTTCCGACCTGTATCGTTTGTGCCAACAAGCACAACTAGGGTTGCCAACTTCCTCACTCCCAAATACGGGGCAGAAGGTCAAAATACGGGACAAATTCCCGACGGCAATTCGTTGACTGACTTGGCCGTGGCTGGGTGAATGATGAGTTGGCCCGGGTGTTGAACTGCACACAAAGCCCAGCCGGCGGGCCAGCTGAGGAGTTTTGGCCCGCACGATTTCGGCGCCCCATCCCACTCATGAACCGATGATCAGCTGTAAGCGAAGGTCCGAAGGTCGGACAGCTGGCTGGGCTGTCGACCGACCGACGGGGCCACGGGCGAGGCGCTGCTGCTGCTGCTGCACTCCATGGGCTGCACTACATCGGGACGGATGAGGCGGGGCCGGACGCGGCGCTCCGACCCGACAGTCCCTTTGACCCAAGTAGTAGTCGTCAAATACGGGACAAGGGCGGTCCCGTACGGGACAAACTAATTTAGCCCAATATATAGGATGTCCCAGCTAATACGGGACAGTTGGCAACCCTATGCACAACAACCTCCGCCTGCACCCCCTCACTCTTGAGGATGCTGTGCAGCTGCTCCGAGATGTCCTGGACCCTGGCACCAGGGAGGCAACACATCATCCTGGAGTCTCGCCTGCTGCCGCAGAATCTCCTGTCCGCACCTCTGACGATGGAGTCTCCCACCACTGCCTGACGTCACTCTTCCCCATTGAACCTCAGCACCAGGGTTGGAATCACAGCCCTGGCTACCACTCAATCTTGTCGTGTCATCCGCTTCGACAGCTCCCAAGAGAGAGTGAGAGACAGGGGAGAGAGAGGAGAGAGAGTGGTGAGAGAGAGGTGAAAGAGAGGGGAGAATGAGAGAGGAGAAAAAGCGAGGAGAGAGAAGGGAGGGGGAAAGGGAGGGGGAGAGGGAAGGGTGAGGGGAGGAGTGGGGGGGGGGGGGGGCAGGGGGGGGGGGGGGGGGGGGGGGGTGAGAGGGAGAGGGGGAGAAATTACAGGTTAAGTTAAAAATAAGTAATTAATTCAACAGTAAACCCCCCTCCATTCCTCACACATTGATCAAGGAAAGATTAAATCAGCACAGGTATTTGTTAATGGACCCTCATTATCCCATTGTGGAAGAGCGTTGAAGGAGGTGGTTACATGAAAGGGTGAGGTTAATGTCATAATGAGGATTAGGAATACAGGACACAGACATGCGCTGGGACTCCAGGACATCTTGCAGGAAAGGCCTGGGTTCAGTCAGGGCAGCTGAAACATTATCATTAATTCTGAGACAGACGAATGAAAACAGCTGTCTCTGCAGCAACAGGTTTGGAGAGCCAGGTGCGGCTTGACTGCAAAAGGTAAATGTGTGGCCAGGAGCGGGTGTGTGTTATCTGTGCAGCATATCCAAGGATCTAGGTTTTGTGTCATTTTATTTCCTGTCGTACGGCCGTCCTGAACGAGGAATTTGCAAACTAACCACTTTTGTCAAAGGACATATCTGTTGACAAGCTTTTAAGCCGGTCTGCTTGAGTCTGATTTGTGACCCAAACGCATTATTTTCAATTCAATGCTGTCGTTCCCATATCAGTTAAAAATGTGCGGATTTTCAGCTACTGATGTTCAGAGATTGAAGATGGCTAGACTACAAAAGAAAAATAGATATGCACACAAAACATTTTTAACTCCTTCGTTTCCATACACCGACCTCTTTGTTTGATTTAGTTTAGATAATGCGCGAAACCAGGCCCTGTGTCCCACCGAGTCAGCATGGCCGACCAGCGATCCCCGCACACTGGCACTGTCCAACACACACGAGGAACAACTCACCATTATACCGAAGCCAATTAACCTGGAAACGTGTACGTCTTTGAAGTGTGGGAGGAAACCGGAGCACCCGAAGAAAACCCACACAGGTCACGGGGAGAACGCACAAACTCCCCTGGAACCCGGACCTCTGGCGCTGTAAGACAGCAACTCCACCGCTGCGCCACCTATATTCCATTTCTTGTATTTCTCTCACACAGCCGATGCATAACTGCAGCGTTCTGTAATTGACTCCTGGTCCATGTTGTTTGCTGCTAGCCGTGCACACTTACATTTCATCCGCGTTAAGTAGCCTCTTTATTTTGGTGGGTGGCATCGGGTAGAATTAAGGTAGGAGTCTGAGGAAGACCTCCACTTTCATCCTTAATTCATCCCAACAGAGTGTCTTGTAGCAATGCCTTTGAGCATGACATGGCTGCGGGTGTCCAGCCACGGGTGGTGCTGGATTTAAAACACCGCGCGCGGAGCCTAGATCGCCAGAGTCGGAGCTACGACCGGCTCGGCCTGAGGACTTCGGGAGCCACGGTCACCTGGGAGGAAGCGGCCACTCCAGACATTCCAAGCCGCTGAGTAGTGTTCACCCGACGTCGGAGTTCCATCTTCCCGGCAAGAGGGCCTATAACATTGGGCAGCCGTTGCGGCGACTGTCTGCGGAGGCCTCAAATAGGCCCGACCTCGGGTGGACTAGGAGGAGGAGGACTGGACTTTTTGGTGCCTTCCCTCACAGTGGAAAGTGTTGATTCTGCTGTTGGGGGGATGTTCATGTTGAATTCTATAGTGTATTGAGTCTTTCTTTTTTCTTCTTCTTTTTTATTTTATATGGATGTATGGTAATCAAATTTATTTTCTCTGTAAAGTACTTTGGCTTCAACACGATTTGATTTAAAAGTGCTATATAAATAAAAATGACTTACTTACAAATGTCACATGAATGATACCAGTGGCAAAACAGGAAGAGCAGCTGATCTACAGACACAAAATGCTGGACGAACTCAGCGGGTCAGGCAATGGGTGGGTGCCGCTCCAGTTTTGAAAATTAAAAAATCACAAACTCTCAACAAAGCGTTGATGTATCACCCGACTAAATATGGTCACAATCTCAGGATGAGGATGGCCCAACTAGATGGCGCCATCACTCTTAATCTACACTAAGCTGCACTTAGACACAAGACAGGGGTATCCAGATGTCTCTATCCTTATATCTATATCCTGCCTGAAGAAAGGTCTGGACCCAAAACATCACCTGCCCATTCTCTCCCCAGATGCTGCCTGACCCGCTGAGTTCCTCCCACACTCTGTGTTTTATGTATATATCGATATAGAAGGTTGGTTGGAAGATCAGGAATAACCCCTAACATACGAGAGGACCGTTCAGTTGTCCACACACAGCAGGGAAGCAGTGGTTCCTGAATCTGGTGGTGTATGCTATTGAGTTTTTAATATCCTCTGCCCAAGGGAACATCCCTGGTAAAAGTAGTCTTTGATTATGTGTAAGAAGGAACTGCAGATGCTGGTTTAAACCGAAGATAGACACAAAAAGCTGGAGTACCTCAGCGGGTCAGACAGCATCTCTGGAGAGCGGGAATGGCTGACGCATTTCACTTGGGCAGCTTACAGCCCATTGCTATAAATGTTGATTTCTCTCACTTCAGGTAGCCCCGGCATTCCCTCTTTCTCTATCAGCAGAGAAAGAGGGAATGCTTCTTATTTTCACCCTACAAACCAGCTTCTTATTTTCACCCTACAAACAGCTAACAATGGCCTGTTCCCTTTATCATCGTAACTTTTTTGCATATCTTTCATTCATTGATTTTTCTTTATCTCTCCACATCACCATCTATATCTCTCGTTTCCCTTATCCCTAACCAGTCCGATGAAGGGTCTCGACCGGAAATTACCACTTCTCTCCAGAGATGTTGCCTGGCCCGCTGAGTTACTCCAGCTTTTTTGTGTCTACCTTTAATCTTTGATTATGTTGGCTGCTTTCCTGGGGCAAAGAAAGGATCATGTTAACATAGAAAATAGGTGCAAGAGGAAGCCATTCGGCCCTTTGTGCCAGCACCGCCATTAGTTGTGATCATGGCTGATCATCCACAATCAGTAACCTGTGCCTGCCTTCCCCCCATATCCCTTGATGCCGCTAGCCCCTAGAGCTCTATCTAACTCGTTCTACTCTCTGCTCTTCTGAGAGCATATTTTGATCTCTTTCATGCAGCTAACTCCAGAAGCATGGCACAAGTAAAACTGTCTACATGTTTTAATGCTATTTCCAATGTAGATACCCACCTACATGGCTCTACAAATGTTAAATGTTCCATGTCAAACAAATCCATCAGAATTTTCTTATCAATCAGGCCAGATATCAACCCACCTAAATGCCTGGAAATCTCATCTCTTCTCCATTGTTTAGCTGGACCATATAGGCACTAATTCTTATTCTCTGGTTCCATGTGCAAAATGTGTTACTAGCGAAAATCTCAGAAGGCATTGTGTTAAAACATCTCCTCAAAGGATTTCTAATACCCCTGATATATTATCCGTGGTTTGCCTTGCTTGTAAACTTGCCAAACATCTCAGATGTTTCAGACCCTGACACCGGTGACAATACCACTGTTTTTGATCGGTGGCTGCATTGCTCTGTTCTCTGTCATCTCCCAGAACCTTGATTCAATAACTTGCCGTCAGGACTATTTCCACTTGACCCGTGTACACAGCAAACAATAGAGGCTCTCAGAGCATCATACAGCATGGAAACAGGCCCTTCGGGCCCAACACCCATGCTGTCCAAGGTGCCCCATCTACACTAGTCCCACCTGCCCGCATTTGCCCCATATCCCTCTAAACCTTTCCTATGCATATACCATGTCGTTTAAATCTTGTTATAGTGTCTGCTACAACTACCTCCTCCGGTAGTTCATTCCACATACCCACCATCCATCGGCGTTCAAATATCGTCCCTTAGGTTCCTATTAAATCTTTCCTCTCTCACCATCAGCCTAGCTATGTCCTCTAGTTTCTGATTCCCTTTCATCTATTAGTCTATTCCCATGAGTAATATATATGCATTTTGAATCTCATCAACTTGGTTTAAGTAGACACGTTCTATCTACCCCCTGTTGAACATCGGGCTTTCATATATTTTGGATTCATTGCATTTTCAATGCATTTCAGTGATTCATTTTTGCACAATAGACTGTCCAGTTCCCAGGAAATGCTCCTATCTCCCATTTAATCTGAAGAGTCTGAAGAATGTTCCTGATCCAAAGTATTAACTGTCCATTTCCCTCCCCTGATGCTGCCTGGCCTGTTGGTATCCCTCCTTTGAGTTGAGTTGCTTTTCTGACCAACTCAATCTCGTCCAGCTGACTTCTTCCAGCAGATTATTTGTTTGTTCTCGGGTAGTGCACTGTTTTTTTGAGCAATAGGGCGGCACGATGGTGCAGCGGTAGAGTTGCTGCCTTACAGCGCCAGAGACCAAGGTTCGATCCTGACTACAGGTGCTTGTCTGCAAGGAGTTTGTTCGATCTGCCCGTGGCCAGCGTGGGTTTTCTCCAGGATCTCTGGTTTCCTCCCACACTCCAAAGGCGTACAGGTTAGTCGGTTAATTGGCTTGGTATAAATGTAAAAATTGTCCCTACAGCAGGATAGTGTTAGTGTGCGGGGATCGCTGGTCGAAGCGGACTCGGTGGTCCAAAGGGGGTCTGTTTCCGCGCTGTATCTCTAAACATCCCACCTGTAAGGCACATGCTGCATTCTGGATTTATATAAGGCAGACAAATTGAGGAAAAAAATACAACTGAATACAAAAAATACCGAATCAAGGCACACCCACCTTTAATTTTCACAGCCAGTGGTTCAGAATAAAGGGGAAAACCAAGTCAGTGAGTGGGGAGGGGTAAAATCTAGAGTGAAAAGAAATACCTTGCCCCAGAAGGCTGTGGAGGCCAAGTCAGTGGTTATTTTTAAGGCAGAGATAGATAGATTCTTGATTGGTATGGGTGTTCGAGGTTATGGGGAGAAGGCAGGAGAATGGGGTTAGGAGGGGGAGGTAGATCAGCGATGATTGAATGGCGGAGTGGAATTAATGGGCCGAATGGCCTAATTCTGCTCCTATCACTTATGACCTGATCTATTATCACAAAGCACAGTCTCCTGGAGAGGGATAATAAAGGATGATGAAAACAGACAGAAGAAGTAGGAATTTCTCCCCCACAACAATTCCATTCTCCAGACCAAATATAATCCCTTGCGTCAGATTTGTTTTTGATTCTGGCAAGGCATCAACATTTGGATTAAATAAAGGATGAAAGGATATATGTGGCAGCAGTGACAATAGTAGCTTTGCCACGCCTCAATGTGCATAGGGGCCTTTCATCATTCCATCACAACCTGATAGAAACCTTTAATCTGCCGTTTCAAAGTCTCATCTCCCCAGTCGGCATGATGAGAATGTTGTTACAAAATCAGTGAAGACACAATAAATTCTGAACTACAAGGTAATGCCAAATAGTTCAGCTACTTAGGGCTGATTTCAAAACAAAATCAGTAATAATTGAATTCTCACGATAAACTCCTTTCTTGGAATTTTCTGAGGCAAATTAAAAATTCTGCATCAGCTTGCAACAAGTGAAGCACCAGGCTCGATGGAATTCGTATCAAGGTTATTTCCGATCCAATTCACATCAAACCCTGATAACTGACACAGATGGGACGCAGCTGTTTCAGTAAACAAGACTGATCAGAGTTGCATTCCAAATGCTCATAAACAATGCAGGATAAACTGTTCAATTTTAACTGGCAATCAGCAATTTTTCTTTGATTTCTGTATTGGACAATAAGGAAATGGAGGGCTAAGTGGCAAGCAGAGGAAATTGCACTGTTAACAGATCAGTCTTGATTTTATAGAGCAGTGACGTGGGCAGGGTGGGACAAATGGCCTCCTCCTGCTTCTATTTCGCATGTTTAAGTCATTTGACGTTATTCAGGATGCATCACAGCTTGGTTTGGGAACAGCTCCATCCAAGACTGCAAGAAATTGCGGCAAATTGTGGACGCAGCCAAGACTATCACACAAACCATCCTCCCTTCCATGACTCCATTTATACCTCACCCTGCCTCGGCAATGCCAGCAGCATAATCAAGGACCAGTCGCACCCTGGCCACTCCCTCTTCTCTCCTCTCCCATCAGGCAAAAGGTACAAAAGTGTGAAAACGCACACCTCCAGATTCAGGGACAGTTTCTTCCCAGCTGCTATCAGGCAACTGAATCATCCTACCACAACCAGAGAGCAGTCCTGAACTACTATCTACATCTTTGGTGACCCTCATACTATCCTTGATCGGACTTTGCTGACTTTACCTTGCACTAAATGTTATTCCCTTATCATGTATCTATACACTGTAAATGACTCGATTGTAATCCTGGTTCGAAACCGACTGCGGGTGTTGTCTGTACAGAGTTTGTACATTCTCCCCATGATCGCGTGGGTTTTCTCTGAGATCTTTGGTTTCCTCCCACACTCCACAGACGTACAGATTTGTAGGTTAATTGACTGGGTATAAGTGTAAATTGTGTAGGATAGTGTTAATATGCGGGGATCGCTGGTTAGTGCGGACTAGATGGGTCGAATGGCCTGTTTCCGCACTGTATCTGTAAACTAAGCTAAACTAAATCCCATTGAGGGATATGTGTAGACTGCTAATATTGTACACGAGAAAGAATGCAATGAAGCCTCTACATTTTACAGCGATGATTTTTGCACAGAATAGATGAATCTGTCACTCGAGGCAGAACATGTGAGTTCTTTACTACACAATGAAGGCTACTTCCTGCAAATAGCACTTTCATTTTTCAACATGAGCCAGGCCGACTTGCAATTCACTTCTTATTTCCGGTGTACTGTGTCAATTGAAGAAAGCGCAACAATGATGAGGTTTGATGGGGTCGTTCAGCAGGGATCAGGAGAACAATGCAGTCACCTTCACCCCATGTTGTACTGCCGGAGTGACCCAACAATTCATCAGTCGAGCTCCACAAAAACGCCGTCAAGATTGATGCTGTTGTCTTTCTGATGAAAGGAACAGTCGCGGACTCAAAAACAAAGAGGCCCACACGATGAAATGGACCCGTCGATGCTGCCAATAGCCCCAGTTACATGGCTTGAAGTCCTCACCATTTGTAGCTCAGGGCACAATGTAGTTTGTAGACCACCCAGAGAATAGAGTCATCAATCCTAAAGGTGGTCTCCACGGCCTCAGTATGTACCTCACTGCCCATCAGTTAACATGCCTTTTATAATCTAAGCAAAAGTTAATGTCAAACCAAACAAACATATATAAGCAGGTGCATATTGCATATGCAATAAATGATTAAGTATTAGCCAAATGTTAACAAAGCAAATAACATGGGGAGACGGGAGAGCTATCACAGAATATTCTCTTTCAGAATTCAGGCCACACATGTTGCTTACATTTCTTCACCATTTTTAGAAAGAGTAAAACATACAATTGTGGACCAAAATATTCACTGTTCAAGAAAATGTCAGAATGTTGACCAGGGTCACAATGATGTTGCACAGAGGACCCACGGGATCAGTAGCACTAGGAGGATTCACAGGCATGGGTCCAGTTCCACATTCACCTTCCTGATCATGTTGCAACCTCGGCACTTTAAGGGAGCAATGATCCTCCCAGATTGGCTGCAACTCATGGAATGAGCCATACACAGGGGTCTTAGGGAAGGCAAGGCCTCATGAAAGACCGGCTCCAGGGAACACACCATAGTCCATGGGCAACTATTGTTGGGTATTTGGAATTTTTTGCTTACAACTTTTGTGATAGTACGGGAAGAAACACTAAAGCGATTATTCACAGAGGGATGTTTAAGAAGGAACTGCAGATGCTGAAAAAAAATCAAAAGTAGACAAAAAATGCTGGAGAAACTCAGCGGGTGAGGCAGCATCTATGGAGGAAAGGAGTAGGCGACGTTTCGGAGGAAGAAGGATCTGGACCCGAAACGTCACCTACCTCTTTCCTCCATAGATGCTGCCTCACCCGCTGAGTTTCTCCAGCATTTTTTGTCTATTAACAGAGGGATGGTGATATGGGATAGTCATGGGGCACACGTTATTACTAATGACTGTTGGACTACACAGAGAGGTCAGCCTCAGTTGCTCAGCTCTATATGTCATTGGGAATGAGAATGATCCTGTGGATAAGAAGCAAATAAAAAGGGGAGAGTGATCATGGGTTTAGGAACAAGACATGGAAATCTGATTGGGACTCTGCCTGGGAAAGATAGAAGATTCTTGGCACCATTGCATTAAGATTCCAGATCATCTGGGTGTAACACCATTCAGATGCTGGAGTTGGGGTTGTGGCTTCTGGATGACTTTTGGTGATAGGCAAACTGAGCTACATCCAACATAGTCAAAGCAATGTCCGAGTAACACTAGTCCCACCTGCCCGCGTTTGGCCCATAACCCTCCAAACCTGTCCGATCCATGTACCTGTCTAACTGTTTCTTAAATGTTGGGATAGTCCCAGCCTCAACTACCTCCTCCGGCAGCTTGTTTCATACACCCACCACCCTTTGTGTGAAAAAGTTACCCCTCGGATTCCTATTAAATCTTTTCCTCTTCACCTTAAACCTCACCGGTCACCTTCACCTCTGCACCAGTCAGTTGAAACATATAAGATTGTTAAGGGCTTGGACACGATAGAGGCAGGAAACATGTTCCCGATGTTGGGGGGAGACCAGAACCAGGGGCCACAGTTTAAGAATAAGGAGTAAGTCATTTAGAACGGAGACCAGAAAACACTTTTACTCACAGAGAGTGGTGAGTCTGTGGAATTCTCTGCCTCAGAGGGCGGTGGAGGCAAGTTCTCTGGATGCTTTCAAGAGAGAGCTAGATAGGGCTCTTAAAAATAGCGAAGTTTGGGGATATGGGGAGAAGGCAGGAACGGGGTACTGATTGGGGATGATCAGCCATGATCAGATTGAATGGCGGTGCTGGCTCGAAGGGCCGAATGGCCTACTCCTGCACCTATTGTCTACTGTCTATTGTACATGTGCACATAGGATGGTGACAGTGTACCAAGCACTATGAGCACGTGACAATTCTCTGCTCAAAAACATGTGCTATGAGATAGATCAAGTTATCCTTTGTAATCCTCTGCCAAATATTTTATTAGGTTCATAAAACTTTGATATAATTGCCTTCCCCTTTCCCTCTGACAGACCATTCTGCATCATGATGCAGTAATCAACACTAAGCTGTCTCTGTGAAGTATGCAGACTAAAAAGGCTTGCTTCAAGATAGGTTAAGCCCAGAGGTCCTGTTATTGGGTCAGTCTACACTGGATTAATGCAGAATATATTCCAGCATTGACGAGTGATATCCCCGTCTCTTTGTGAAAACCCCAGTGTTGTGATCCATTGGACACCAATAATTTACATTGCCTTGGGTCCAATAACTGGATGTCTCTCACCATCCAATGTCTGGAATTGTACGCAGTTTATCCAATAGAGTTGGGCTGCTTAAACATTGAACCACTTTCTGAGATTTATTCCCCAGGTGAAACAAGAACAGACCTCACTCCGTTTCGCTGAACACCTCCGCTCAGTCCGCCTAAACCTACCTGATCTCCCGGTTGCTCAGCACTTTAACACCCCCTCCCATTCCCACACTGACCTTTCTGTCCTGGGCCTCCTCCATTGGCAGAGTGAGGCCCAGCACAAATTGGAGGAACAGCACCTCAGATTTTGCTTGGGCAGCTTAGACCCCAGCGGTATGAACATTGACATCCAAGTAACCCTTGCTTTCCCTCTCTCTCCATCCCTCCCCTCTGACCAGTCTGATTGTTCCCTGATTAAATTTTATCTTTGTATGCTTCGTTGTCACCTTTTCCTAGCTAACAATAATCTATTCTACATTTTCCTTGAGCTTCATCCCCTTTGATGTCTCATTTTCACACCTCACACTTCCATATCTCTGTGCCTTCCTCTCCCCTGGCTCTCGGTCTGAAGAAGGGTCTCGACCCGAAAACGTCACCCATTCCTTCAATCCAGAGATGCTGCCTGTCCCGCTGAGTTACTCCAGCATTTTGTGACTAACCCACTCCTCAGTTGCTTTTATAGATGCAGTTGATGAACAGTTAGTTTCCATAATGTCTATACCTCCATCGCCAATTCCTCCTTCACATCATATCCTGTGGGCTATCACAATACAACTCACTTTGCCACAATTTATTCATCTTTACAAGTCTCCTGACATTGTATTTACCTGTATTGACAGATCCCAGCTCTACAAACAAACTCAAAGTCTTTTTCACTGATCCAGCCTCTTCGCTGTTATTTGCAGTCCCTGCCTGTGTGGTCATCTGCAAACACAGGAGCACTTCCCTGCTCCTTGTCCTGTCTTTGTAACAATGCAAATAGCAACAGGCCTTGCACTGTTCCCCGAGGCACCCAACTGGCCATTTCCTTCCATGTTGATCCAGCTCCTCTGATATTGATTTGACTTTCCTTCCTCCCATTCAGTGAACTTCAATTCAATTCAGAATCATTCTCGCCCAAGCAATGCCTTGCAACTTTGCATAGTCTGCATCCTTTACTTTTCTCAGAAAATGTTAACTCATTCGGGGACACTGTTCTTAATGAAGAGAAGCAAATGCCACATATTAGTCGTCACAAAGCTGGAAAAGAGAGATGGGTGCACAATAAAGCCTGACAAGTGATAGGTAGAAGCGGAACTCTGGAGGAACTCAGCCTGGCCTCGCTGAGTTACCCCAGCACTTTTATGTCTATCTTCGGTATAAACCAGCATCTGCAGTTCCTTCCTACGCAGGTTACAGGCAGATACAGTTGAGGAGGGGGTTTCATTGATGGAATAAGTGACAAGGGCTAGAGGTGTAAAAACAGACAAAAGAGTATAAGATATGGAGAGGAAGAGGAGTGAAATGTGAAGCCAGAGGGAGAGGTATGTGCGGAAGGGAGGGAAAAGAAGGGGGAATTAAAGGGAAACCATGGATGGGAAATGAGCATACGAGGGAAGGGGCAGGAGCGGGGTGACCGGGGGGGGGGGGGGGGGGGGGGGGGTTGTGAGATGAATGGGTGTGCCTTGGTGGGGGGGGGGGGGGAAGGGGGGTGACATGGCAAAGAGATGGATGGGTGGAGGGATAGTACTTGACATTGGAGAATTCCCAGGTTGCTACTCTTGGGATGCAAGCTACCCAAGCGGAATTTGAGATGGTGTCCTCCAGTAAGAGTGAGACCTCACCCTAGTCATGGAGGAGGCCAAGGGGAGGCCAAGACTCCAATACTAATCCCACTATTCTACTAAGCTCAGTCGGCAATAGTGATTATTTTGGAGCGATTAACTCTGCACATGAAGGTAGATATAATTTGGCCCATTAGGCCTGTGCAATGCCTGGTTATTGAAAGACCTTTTAATTAGTGTCGCTCTCTACACAGAAGACTGCAATTATTCCCCTTCAGATGCTTATCAAATTTGACTTTGAAATTAATAATTGAAGCCGTTTCTCCCATGCTGTCACCCAGCGTGTGCAGTGTCTAAAAGGCAAAATATCTTCCATTGAATTTCCACGTAGTAATTTTGTCTTACAAAGGAGACAGCGAAACATTATATTTCTTTAATTGAACTCATGTCTGAGGACTTTGAAGGAGTTATTTTTCAAATCTAGACCTCTCCCATCTTCTTAACAATGTAATATTTAGAAGGGAGATTGATCTATCTCATGGCAGACAGAAATGCTGGAGAAACTCAGCGGGTGAGGCAGCATCTATGGAGCGAAGGAAATAGGCAACGTTTCGGGTCGAAACGACCCGAAACGTTGCCTATTTCCTTCGCTCCATAGATGCTGCCTCACCCGCTGAGTTTCTCCAGCATTTTTGTCTACCTTCAATTTTCCAGCATCTGCAGTCCCTTCTTAAACATTTGCTCTATCTTATCACTGGAATGCAATGTCATAACATTAAATGACGTTCGACACATGAAGTCTCATCTCATCCTTCCATTCACTTTGATGTTGAACATATAACAACCAGCAAAGTTGCCCTGACGTTTCCTGCTGAAGGACAGTTGGAGGAACTCAGTGGGTCAGGGGTGATGAGGAGAAGGCAGGGGGATGGGGTTAGGAGGGAGAGATAGATCAGCCCTGATTGAATGGCGGAGTAGACTTGATGGGCCGAATGGCCTAATTCTGCTCCTATTACTTATGATCTTATGACCATGTGGGTCAGGCAGCATTTGTCGTTGGAAATGGATAGAAGGCATTTTGGGTCGGGATTCTGCTTCAGACTAATGTCCCTGATTACAGCTTGGACATGCTGTGCTCATCACAAACCAGGTAATGCAGACTAGAAATGTGTCTCTAGAACTTGCCAGGCTAGTTAAGGGTGGCACGTTTCCTCCCCTGAATGACATTTGCAAAATAAATACATATTCAACACCAATCAACAAGTTTCATGGTCACCATCTGGTGAGAGATGCTCTTTTTTCCCTGGATGTTGGAGTTCCTAGACGTTGAATTTCCTATCTGCCATCATGGGATTCAAAATCCAGGTCCATGAACAGGTCTCTGGATATTAATAAAGCAACTCAACCACCATGTTTCCTAAAGGTACAACCATGCCGCCTTCTGACAGAGACAATGTAGGGGTGATACTACATACAGAATGTCAATGAAAAATTATCTGAAAGTATGAATTTAAAGTGTGGAGAATACATATTTTCCTTTTGGCCATATGGGGTTCCTCCCAATTACTGCCGTGGAAAATTGATTATTATTTACTACTCCCAGTGGAGGTAGGTGGCAGACAATCAGGGGTGAGTAGGTGGGCATGGCAGAAGGGACGTGAATATAATTTGGGGAATGTCATTGACGAGATTGCTCTTGCAGCTAGAATAGACTTGATGGACCAAATGGCCTCCATCTCTGTGGCAAGAAAAATGAGAAATGCATGCTATCCATGTCAATACCGCTCTCAAAATGGCGTGGAATCTTGAGCATGGAATCCCAAGAGACTGTCCCAAATGACTTTGCTATGACACAATTCACCTGACAGCACCAGGCACCCACCCTGTGTGCAATGAACCAGTCGCCTCCACCTACGTCTGTTAATCAGTCCCACAACACAAAGGCTCCTACAGTCTCCTCGTGTGGAATTTCTACCCAATCAGAAGTAATCAGTTTAAGTAGTTAAGTAGCCCATTGAACACCTGACCTCAGGCATTACTCTCAGGTCAACTAGCAGTCTGAAAACAGCAAACTCATTTCACATACCAGTTCTCACACTGTCAATGAACTCAGACTTTCTGCCTTGGTATCAGTGTTACATGATTTGGCAAAAGAGTTTTAAAATCGGACCATTCAGGGAGGCTTGCATGGTCTATTACAGCATGTGTTTATATTATACTTTTGCATCAATGTCCTTCCTCATCCTGAGTTCATTGACTCTGTTGCAATTTTCCAATATCACGTGCAGTGCCCTTCGTGTGTGAGTCTAGATGGGAGGTCTCTTGTGCTGAAGATAGACACATAATGCTGGAGTAACTCAGCGGGACAGGCAGCACCTCTGGAGAGAAGATCATAAGGTCATAAGTGATAGGAGTAGAATTAGGCCAATCGGCCCATCAAGTCTACTCCACCTCCGAAGGTATGGGTGACGTTTCGAGTTGAGCGCCCAGAATGCAGTTTGACTCGGATCCATTACCAGTTACTGTGGGTAAACCAATTCCAAGTGGTTAGAATGGCCCCGTGTACATCAACTCTACTTAAGGGAACACAACATGAGAGTTGACCCATGTAAGCAGTCAGTTGGTGTCGCAGGTGAACACGAGGCACCATTCCAGCACAGGATTACATTTTAAGAAAAAAATGTTTGCCGCCCCTCAAAGAAATTCTGAACAGATGGAACTGAGGATTTGGTCAGCTGCTGGATGAAGTTAGTCTTGGGACATCCTCAAATGCATCTAACCCTTGGTGGGTCCACGCTGATCAGCGATAGCTTTCTATGTTATCCCACTTTCTCATCCACGCCTCACACATGAGGAGCCAATTCATCTCCCAACCTGCATGTCTTTGAGATGTGGGAGGAAACCATAGTACCCGTAGGAAACTCCCACTGCCACAGGGAGAGCATGTAACCTCAACACAGGTAGCACCCAAGTAAGGGTTGACGCTAGGTTTCTGGTACATGGAGTCAGCTACTGTGCTATACTGTGTGTGTGTGTGTGTGGGGGGGGGGGAGGTTCGCTCAACTCGAAACGTCGCCCATACCTTCGGAGGCGGTGTAGACTTGATGGGCCGAATGGCCAGAAAAGTTATCATCTGGTGACCTGGCCCTCAGTAGATGATAACTCATGTATCAATCAAAACAAATGGCCATCATCTTACTGTCCATTTCTGCCACCCATATCACTCACACATTGCTATAGGGACCACACTTTAAATAGAAAATATTTTGTAGCAGTCAGGGCTTGAAAAGGTGCTATAACGCAGCATATCTTTTTCTTCAAATTTATATTTTATATTTAAAAAAATGTTTTAACTTACTTGTATTAATGACTCATTTTTTTGCACGCACGCTTCTTTTAGAAATGTTATGTGCAATTTGTTTTAACGTGTTGGTTTGAGTCCATGTGTCAGTGACGAGTGTTGCTCGTTGTACCTGTACCTCAACCTTCCTGTGCATACAACAATAAATGCGACTTGACCTGACTTTCTTCCTCCCTAAACGTGGAAGTTCTATCCAAGAATGACGACCACCGAATGAACAGGCCAACTTGAGAAAACGTACAGCGTAGGAAGGAACTACAGATGCTGGTTTAAACCGAAGATAGACACAAAAAGCTGGACTAACTCAGTGAGACAGGCAGCATCTCTGGAGAAAAGGAATAGGTGACGTTTCGGGTCGAGACCCTTCTTCAGACTGAGAATCCGCAAAAGGGAAACGAGAGATATAGACGGTGATATATAACGATATAGAACAAATGAATGAAAGATATGCGAAAAAGTAACGATGATATAGGAAACAGGCCATTGTTAGCGGTGGGCTAGATGAAAACAAGTTACAGACAATGAGACTCAACAAGATGACTTTGACCCTAATAAAGTGACATGGGCAGGGGAGGGATGGAGAGAAAGGGAAAGCAAGGGTTACTTGAAGTTAGAGAAATCAAATTTCATGCCGCTGGGTTGTAAGTTGCTCAAGCAAAGCTTTTTGTTTCTATCTTCTGAGAAAGCTTACCATTAAAAGCTGCAGTTAGACGTTAGCATCTGGAAAGGGGGCCTCGACTTCACCAAGTATGTTGTTTTCATGTGTGAAACATCTCCAAATGACAGTGAATCTGTATGTTCTGGACATATACTGGGGTTTCTTTACCAATATGATGGGTAAAGCCTTGGATGGTGAAATGCATGCCACACATCTATTGGACATTTGTGCATCCCCTCATCATTAGAACATGCGTTCTCCATTGAACTGCTAAGCCATGTCTAAGTTTTGAACATGGTATAGCTTTGCAAATGATATAATAAAGGTGATCATAAGTGTAGGAAGGAACTGCAGATGTTGGTTTCAACCAAAGAGAGACACAAAAAGCTGGAGTAACTCAGCGCGACAGGCAGCATCTCTGGAGAGAAGGAATAGGTGACGTTTCGGGTCGAGACCCTTCATAACTCTGCTTCTCTTGGCACATGACTAAACTTCTGATGAGAATAAACATATCAACACAGCATCTCGGCACTCCTCAGTATTAAGTTAAAACCAAAGATTTATTCAAACAATGGTGTTTTCTTCCTGTCACAAGTTTACATATCCCTTTATTTTTTCAATGTCATTAAGGTCATTCATTCTTTGACCATTTTTAATACTCGTCCCCCACGCTTCAACTATACATCCTCTGGGCTGCACCACCTCACTTTTTCCTTGTGTTGCTATTGATGGCAAACTTTATCACATAGTTTTACATTATTTTTAATTAACTTTGACGTTTATCTTCCCCCAACTCCTAAATCATAGGCTCTGTTTCATCAAGAAAAGTTTGCTTAGGAGTTCAATAATAAAAGAAGTCTATTGTGCGTGCAATATTAATCCAGTGACGTGGAAGCCATGAATGTGCTCGATTATTGGGAAGCATTTTAGGCACAAACCTCCATGAAGATCACAAAATGAAGCGGATTACAGAGCCAGTGGTGAAAGGAGTGTGGCTCCAGATCAATGTGTAAACTCTCTCAAGTACAAGAACATTGGTTGTGATAAAGGCACATGGTGTATGGTGCACTAGTTAATTCATTTACATTAACTCGTTACATTAAATAAGGTCAGAAGTGATAGGAGCAGAATTAGGCTATTCAGCCCATCAAGTCTACTTTGCTGATCTATCTCTCCTTCCTATCCCCATTCTCCTGCCTTCTCCCCATTAACCCCTGACACCTGTACTATTCAAGAATCTATCTCTGCCATAACAATATCCACTGATGGCCGCCACACCTTTCTGTGGCAAAAAATTCCACAGATTCACCATCCTCTGACTAAAGAAATTCCTCCTGATCTCATTCCTAAAGGAATGTTCTTTAATTCTGAGGCTATGACCTCTAATCCTAGACTGTCTCACTCGTGAAAACATCGTCTCCACGTCCACTCTATCCATGCCTCTCACTAATCGGTAAGTTTCAATGTGGTCCCCCCTCATTCTTGTAAACACCAGAAATGTACAGGCCCAGTGCTGTCAAACGCTTATCATACGCTCATTCCTGGGATCATACGTGTAAACCTCTATTGGACCTTCTCCAGAGGCAGCACATCCTTCCTCAGATACGGGGCCTAAATCTGCTCACATTACTCCAAATGTGGCCTGACCAGCGCCTGACAGCGCCTCAGCATTACATCAGTATTTTTGCCCTCTTGAAATAAATGCCAGCATTGCGTTTTCCTTCCTTACCACTGATTTGACTTGCAAGTTTACTTTTTTGGAATCCTGCACCAGCACTCCCAATTTCCTTTGCACTTCCAGTTTCTGGATTCTCACCCCATTTAGAAAATAGTCTACGCCTTTATTCCTACTACCAAAATGCATGACTCCACACTTTGCTACACTATATTCCATCTGCCACTTCTCTGCCCACTCTCCCAACCTGTCCACGTCCTTCTGCAGAGTCCCTGCTTTCTCTACACTACCTGCCCCTCCACCTATTTTTGTTTCATACGCAAACTTTGCCACAAAGCCTTCAATCCCCTCGTCCAAATCATTAATATCCAACGTGAAATACCGAGTCCTGTGGAACTCCGCTGGTCACTGGCAGCCAACCAGAAATACCCCCCTTTATTGCCACTCTTTGCCTTCTGCCATCCAGCCAACCCGCTATCTATACTGGTATTTCCCATTTGATACCATGGGCTCTCATCCTCCTTAGCAGCCTCCCGAGTGGCACTTTATCAAAGGCTTTCTGAAAATCTGTCAGGCAAGATCTCACCTTCACAAAACCATGTTGACCGGCTTATTTTATCATGAACTTCCAAGTACTCTGTAACCTCATCCTTTATAATGGAATCTAAAATTACCAACCACTGAAGCAGACCAAGCAGCCTATGGTTCCCACCATTCTGCCTTGCTCCCTTCTTGTGCAACGGGATAATATTGGCAATTTTTCAATCATCTGGGATCACTCCTGACTTCAGTGATTCTTGAAATATTATTATTAATGCCTCCATTAATAGTGATATACGACAGGGGAGGAATAGATAAAACAGCAAGTTTCAACTGCGGTCCAATAGTGGTCTTATCTAAAGAAGAGCACAGACACTCCCTGACTTACACAATAAGTGGCTTATGTAAAAACAATTCTGCTGGTTTGGAATTTCCACAACACGATACGATTCGATAGGATTTTATTGATCCCAGGAAGGAAATTGATCTGCCAACAGTCATAACAACACAAAATACATGAAACATGAAGTGACAAGTGGAAAGGATTGGGGCTGTGCAATGATTGGGGATGGAGCGATGGGGGGGGGGAACAGGATTCAGTCTCAGTCTACCCCATGACTGAAGGGGGAGGCACTGTACAGTTTGATGGCCACAGGGAAGAAGGATCTCCTGTGGCGTTGTGTACTGCATCTTGGTGGAACCAGTCTGTTGCTAAAGGTGCATCTCTGGTTGACCAGTGTGTCATGTAGGGGGTGAGCTGTATGGTTCAGGATGCTCCACAGTTTGAGGAGCATCTTCCCCTCCCATTAATTCAACTCCACCCCCAGGACAGAGCCAGCCTTCCTGGTGAGTTTGTTAACACGGTCCGATCACTGAATCAGGCGATTGGTAACAAGCCGGCAATGGTGGAGAAGCTTACTCAGAAGGCCGTGCGGCGCTGAAAGTGCCCTGGATGCAGCCAAACACTACTGAGACATTTAGTACTGTCAGTGATGGACACTGTGAGCTGGAGTAACTCAGTGGGCCAGGCAACATCTTTGGAGAACATGGATCAGCAACAATTCAGGTCCAGAGCCATCTTCGGACTCGGTGAATTATTTAAGGCAGGGCATGGGGGTGGAGTACAATCTGACTTAGGTAAGGGTTCACGGAACATAACCGTAAGGTCAGGGAGTGCCTGTAAACATTTCCTTCTATAGCCGTTCCTCAATCCAATTGTTCACAATTATCATGTAATATTGAATAAATGTATCATTCTTTTGCACTATCCTTGCAGGTTATTAGACAATTTACCATTGAAAATGTACTGAAAGAAACCTTCTTTTCATGCCCTTGATTGCTCTAACTGCACAGTGTGGATATCTTACTACTTGCACCAAAGATATTCCTTATTCAATCTCCAACACTACACACTAGAAGGAAGTCCTTGAAGTTTGCCAACTTTCATAAATTTCTGTGACCGCTGAAAGAAGGGGTGCAAGCGTGGATTGTGGCTGTGGAAGAATCTAGTAGGGGGGTGTTCATAGAATTCGTAGAGAAGACACTCACATGGGCGGAACAGTGGTGCATTGGTCGAGTTGGTGTTCGATCCTGACTACAGGTGCTGTCTGTACGGAGTTTGTACGTTCTCCCTGTGACCGCGTGGGTTTTCTCCGAGATCTTCGCATTTCCTCCCACACACCAAAGACGGACAAGTTTGTACATTAATTGGCTTGGTATGAATATAAATTGTCACCAGTGTGTGTAGGATTGTGTTAATGTGCGGGGATCGCTGGTCGGTGTGGACTCGGTGGGCTGAAGGGCCTGTTTTGGTGCTGTAACTCTAAACTAAACTAAACGAAGAATGGGGACAAACAAGTGCTTCTATTTTGAAGAGATTGATAAATTACATTTCCACCGTTGGTCTGTTTCCGCACTGTATCTCTAAACTAAATACAGTACAATACAATAATACTTTATTAGCCAAGTATGTTTTGCAACATATACGAGGAATTTAATTTGCCAAGTCAGTCATACAAATAAAAAGCACCAGAACACACAAAAATGAATTTTAACATGAACATCCACCACAGTGACTCCTCCACATTCCTCACTGTGATGGAAGGTGAAAAAAAAAGTTCAATCTCTTCTACATTCTGTGTTCTATGACTCCCTTACAGTGTTGATTCCAAGTGTTCTAATTCCTGGAAAGTCATTAAGTCAGGTGCCTGTAAAAGTATTGTTTTTGCAAATCTAAACGATATAAGTAGAGTGTTAAGCTCACCAAGAATTTGGCTTTGAACTTCAGTTTAATACCCAAGATTGCAACCTGTTCATCCCAGTGTGACAGTATCGCCTCTCCCTCCACCCTTCTAATTTTGGAGACAATGGACCTCCTTGGGAATATTGATTCCTGCGATGTTAATGAATCTCTAGGGCAATGTGCTAGAACAGGCCAGTTAGCTTCAGTCTTGCATTTTACTGGGTTAGAAATGGAGAAAGCCATCCTTTTCTTTCTAGTCAAATGCTAAAATTGAACAAAGTATGCACGTACAACCTTAAGGAATAAATGTAGCAGTAACCATGAAGCATGGGTAAACTAGAGTCCAAATTCAACCCAACTTTCAACAGCACTGGAAGCTAATTGCAGGAGACAAGAACGAACTCATAAAGCAGTTTCTCAGTCAGAAAAACTTCCTTCCATCAACCATACCCATCATCATACCTTCCTCTCCATGTTTCCTGAGAAAGATGTCAAGTAGACTGGCTCCAAAGTACCTAATAAAACCAAATAGTCTTGTGTATCTAAGAGGTCCTTATCCAGCTTGGGAAGATTATTGTTCACACTACTCTCTCTGACATAGTCACGGGTTTAAAATGTTAAATCTCTTCATGAAGCCTCTTCAGAGGACATAAGTTTATGGTGAAGGGGGAAAATATTTAATAGGAATCTGAGGGGTCACTTTTTCACACAAAGGGCGGTGGATGTATGGCACAAAGTGCCAAAGGAGGGTACTTGAGGCAGCGACTGTCTAAATCGCAATGCTGTGAAGAAGAATTTAGTTTGAAGAAGGGTCTCGACCCAAAACGTCACCCATTCCTTCTGTCCCGAGACGCTGCCTGTCCCGCTGAGTTACTCCTGCATTTTGTGTCTATCTTCTGTGGAAACCTCTACGTGAGGGACTGCAGCTGTCCAAGAAGATGGCTCACTGCCACTTTTACTAGGATAACTTGAGAAAGACAATAAGTGTTCACTTCATACCAATAAATATCAGAGCAGAATATTTTAGTCACAGCTTTCTCCGACTCTGGTTATAAAATTCAACTTCCCAGTCGGTTTTCTAAGCACTAAATTTTCCGCAACTATGTTGCATCATGCCTTGAGATTCCTCAACCACTTTTAAACTTTGTAGAAACGTGCAGTATTATCATATAATGAGAAAGCAGAATGCAGCATTCTGCCTGAACTTGCCTCTGTCAATTAATTGAGTGAGGGGACATATTCTTCACATTCACAGCCTTGTAAAATGTTCCCTTTCAATTAGTTATCAAATGATACACATATTTATGTGCACATGGTCAATTTTCGCATGAAAGTTGATACTCAATCTGCTCTTGAACATTTTCAAGGCCATGTATTACAAGGAATGCAGCGGTATGAATATTGATTTCTCTAACTTCAAGTAACCCCTGCAGTCCCTCTCTCGCCGTCCCTCCCCCACCCAAGTCGTACCAGCTTCAAAGTCTCATTGTCTGTAACTCGTTTTCACCCAGCCCACAGCTAACAATGGCCTGTTTCCTTTATCATCGTTACTTTTTTGTATATCTTTCATTCATTTGTTCTACATCTCTCCACATCATCGTCTATATCTCTCGTTTCCCTTTCCCCTTGACTCTCAGTCTGAAGAAGGGTCTTGACCCAAAACGTCACCTACTCTGTTTCTCCAGAGATGCTGGCTGTCCTGCTGAGTTACTCCAACTTTTTATGTCTATTCTCATTTCAACCAGAACCATTATATACAGAAAGTAGATGAGAAAACTGGAATAAGCTATTACATTTTGCCAGTAAAGATACCAATCAAAAACTTTGTTACGGTTTACGTGACAACTGTAAAATCTTAACTGACAGGAATTTGTGCAGTGGTTCAGCCGTCTGAAATATCACTCCACTGCCCTGCAAATAAATGTCTAGTTTAGTCAAAAAGGGTCAATTGAGAAAAATGAAACACATGACAAATACTTGGTCTTAAACAAAGAGCTCAGTGGCTCATATGCCTCCATTTAATCCCATCACTGAGAGGGAGAATTCCCATCAGACTGCCCCTTTTGATTGCTTACATAGCTAATCTTCCTCCTAGACTCATTCTTTGTTTGACTGGGGCTTTGATCATTGCTGGTACGCCACTAAACTTTTGCAAACAACAGAGGCAAACGTCAATAGAAATGCTTCTAAGCAAACTACTCAGAACTATAATCTCCTTCTGCAGTTCCAACGATGGAGTTGTTGCATCAGGAATGTGGAGGCGCTGTTACAGAGTACACTGAAAAGTATGCATGATAATCCTATTCCAAGCACACGGCCAACGCACATCCACAGCGTGGGAGCAAATGCTGGTAATTCTTGACAAAATGTGGCCTCGTCCCTCCCATTAACATGTGTTCAGCTGAAAGTGTTGACACCCAATTCAAGTCAAGTAAAAAGAAGAATGCACCAGAATCACCACCATATCTAAATCCATCAGTATTTACGATGATACGAAACAGCTTTATTTATCCCGGAGGGTGATTGGTCTGTCACTAGTCAAAAGGCATTGAAAGTGTTATGTGCATTATAATAATCAATAGACAATAGACAATTGTCACCTTCCCTTCAGCTAACAATGTGCCATTCTACATTTTCCTTCATCTGTTGTTTTCACACCTTACCCTTTTATATGTCTAGTCTCCCACTCCCCTGACTCTCAGCCTGAAGAAGGATCTCAATCCAAAACATGCCCCTTTTCTCCAGAGATGCTGTCTGACCTGTTGAGTTGCTGCGGCTTTTTGTGTCGATCTTGGGTGTTACTAAAGCTTGGCCAATGCTGCCAACAGACGAGGTCTGGTCTTCCGACCCAAGGAAGGATATACTTTTGATAAAGGTATTGCATCAAATTCTTGAGATGGCAGACATGTTTGGGAGGAGATTAAGCAGACTGGACTTGTATTCTCCAGAGTTTAGAAATAAGAGATACTCTTATTGAAACGCAGATGATTCTCATGGGGCTTAAATGAGGAGATGAAGGGATGGTGTCACAGAACCAGGGGTCAGGGTCTCAAATTAAACTTTTGGCCAATCAGAAGGCAATGAGGAGATACTTCTTCACCCAAGGGTGGTGAATCTTTGAGATCCTCCCGCCATGAGCACTATGGAGGCTCAGTCACTGAGTATATTTGAGAAAGAGATCAAGAATCTAGTTAGTGCAGGAAAGTGCTGTTGAGGATTTTTTTAAGAGGAATATGGAAACGAGGCCTTTGGCCAACTGAATCTAGGCTGACCACTGATCACACATTCACACGGGTTCCATGATATCTCACTTCCGTATCCACTCCCTACACGCGTGGGGCTGTTTTACAAACTTACAAGCCTGCACGTCTTCGGGACGTGAGACACAACTGGAGCACCTGGAGGAAGCTAACAACTGTTAAGAAACAATTAGACAGTTGAATATAGGGTAGGTTTAGAGGGATGTGGACCAAACACAAGCAGGTGGGACTACTGAAGATGGGGTATGTTGGTCGATGTGGGCAAGTTGGGCCGAAGGGCCTGTCTCTACCCTGGATGACTCATGAACTGACATGGTCACAGGGAGAACGTGCAAACTCCACACAGGCAGCACACGGGGTCATGCTCTAACTCAAATTCCTGGCGCTGTGAAGCAGCAGCTCAACCAGCTGTGCCACAGTACAGCTCTTGAGTTTATTGAATAGTATAACCAGAGGGACAGAGTGGCCTTAACCTGCCTCTATTTCATCTGTGAAACTGGGAGGAGAAATGTAATATTTTTTAAACAATGTAATCTCATTTGTGTGTGAATTGAGCGGCACACTATGTATCAAAAATGAACATATTGGCAGCTGAACAATGGAGAAAGTTGGAGACAATAGATAAGGGCATCATGGAGAAACTGCCACCATCCCCATGTCTCCTCAAAACAAGGGATCATTGGCATTGGAGTGATTGTACTGACAAACTGATTGAAAACTGTGCAGATAGTGTGTGCTGGATGGGACAGTGATGCAGTCATTAGAGCTGCTGCCTCACAGCTCGAGCAACTCAGGTTCAATCCTGGCACTGTTCTTGTGGGGCTTTCACATTTTACCTGCAATAGTGTAAGTTTCTTCCCCATAAATGAATGAATGAATGATGCGTTCTCGTCACAGGTGACATGTCGCAGTAATATCCTTTGTTTTACGTACCCATGGTATGCAAAGGGTCGTCACATAAAGGACACCAACAACTTTACAAAGTATAGGAGATACACACAAAAAGCTGGAGTAGCTCAGCGGGACAGGCAGCATCAAAGATACTATAGTGAAGCTATATAGTATACTCCACTCTAGTATTTTTGGGCTGCATCTCTGGAGGGAAGGAATGGGTGACGTTTTGGGTCAAGACCCTTCTTCAGACTGGTTAGATCATCCCTGGTGTGTCGGTGGGTGGGAGAATCTGGGGACAGATGATGGGAATATGGGGACAATAAAAAGGAATTGTTGTGAGATTATCCTAAAATTATTTAGTGGGACAACATTTCTTTACTGTACAATTCTGACTCTATAGTCATTGCTTTGCCGAACATTCACTTACACATCAATCCTAAGGTTTGTGTTTCCCATTCTCTGTACATAGAGTGAGATTGCCACAGGCTCTGTCTAAACAGAGGATCTGGTGGGATTCCTAGTTTGGAAACCTGATTCCTGGGATGTCAGGACTTTCATATGAAGAAAGGCTGGATAGACTCGGCTTGTACTCGCTAGAATTTAGAAGATTGAGGGGGGATCTTATAGAAACTTACAAAATTCTTAAGGGGTTGGACAGGCTAGATGCAGGAAGATTGTTCCCGATGTTGGGGAAGTCCAGAACAAGGGGTCACAGTTTAAGGATAAGGGGGAAATCTTTTAGGACTAAGATGAGGAAAACATTTTTGTGGTGAATCTCTGGAATTCTCTGCCACAGAAGGGAGTTGAGGCCAGTTCATTGGCTATATTTAAGAGGGAGTTAGATGTGGCCCTTGTGGCTAAAGGGATCAGGGGGTATGGAGAGAAGGCAGGTATAGGATACTGAGTTGGATGATCAGCCATGATCATATTGAATGGCGGTGCAGGCTCGAAGGGCCGAATGGCCTACTCCTGCACCTATTTTCTATGTTTCTATGAATGAAGAATCGTTCTTTAAATTAACAAATTCACCACCTTAAAGTGAAGACACAAGGAATTGATGACGTCATTTTACCAAAAAAAAATCCACAAAGTGCTGGAGTAACTCAGCGGGTCAGGCAGCATCTCTGGAGAACGTGGATAGGTGACATTTCGGATTGGAATGACTGATTGTGGTAGGCGGGGGGAGGGAAAGGCTTTCTCTACCTCACTACAATCAGACTGAAGAAGGGCCCCAACCTATAATATGCCTATCCATGTCCTGCAGAGAAGCTGCTTGACAAACTTCCAGCAGTTTGCCTTTTCTCTCAAATTTAAAGTGTTATGTTTCTAGTAGCAGGTGATTAACAGTGTGGGCCCAGATATACAGGATTTTATCTTGTCATGTTCCTGCACTTATCCTGGCTTTGCGCTGGGATAAAGATGATGAAACGTCAGGCCTTGTGCCAAATGTCACCCTTCCTCCAGTCTGGCCCTCTTTCTCTGGCAGCCATACGGAGGCACACATCAAACCTCCAATGAAACCCGAATCATAAGGAAATCCCAGCACCACCTTTCATCCCAGTTGGCAGCTGCAGTGTTGACCTTGCCCTAGTAATCCCAGGACCAAAGTTATCAACCTTTCCTGTCATTTGCAGTGAAAATACTTATCAAAACTGCAGAGGTTTCCGTTGCTTCCTCCAAGTTTAACCTCATCCATTCTCCTATTAAGAATTTTCTGAAAGACTTCAATTATCAACCGCTGCAATCTCTCAGCCCAGTCAGGCTGCCTGGACTTAAGCTGCTAAAAACAAAGGTAGGAACTCAAGCCAAGATTTGCAGCATTCCAACAGAGTTACCTCAGTGTGTGGAGAGGACAAGATCCATCTAGTGCTCTTGGTAATTACCATCCATTTCATTGCTGGGACAAGATTGTTCCATTCACAAGGGCGTGTCAATGCTGACTCCTTTCACAATTGACAGAAACTGTGATCAAATGCGAGTTTTACCTTCAGTAAGAGCCAAAGGCTAAGGATTCGATTGATTCTTGCCAATTTGTACAAATGCTCCACAGATGCCCAAATGCACCTATCCACATGCACCACTGCTTGATATGCCAATGGCTCCACTCAAAACCGCAGGAAACTACAGAACCTTGTTGATGCAGCCCAGTCATTCACACAAGAGAGCTTCCCCCTCTCCATCATCTTCATCTTGACTTCACGCTGCCCTGCGAAGCAACCAACATAATAGACAATAGACAATAGACAATAGGTGCAGGAGTAGGCCATTTGGCCCTTCGAGCCAGCACCGCCATTCAATGTGATCATGGCTGATCATCCCCAATCAGTACCCCGTTTCTGCCTTCTCCCCATATTGTATTGTATTGTATTCAAATTTATTGTCATTGTCTCAGTTAGAGACAACGAAATGAATTTCCCTTACAGGCAGTATCATGAAAATAAAAATAAATAAATAATAATAAATAATAAAACATATTAAAAATAAAATAGAATTTAAAAAAAGCACAAACACTGAAAGTCCACGACACAACATAACACAGTGGCACCAAGGTGAGGAAGGCACCATATCCCATGTTTATCTAGCTCTCTCTTAAAAGCATTAAGAGAACCTGCCTCCACCAGTCTGAGGCAGAGAATTCCACAGACTCACCACTCTCTGTGAGAAAAAGTGTTTCCTCGTCTCCGTTCTAAATGGCGTACTCCTTATTTTAAAACTGTGGCCCCTGGTTCTGGACTCCCCCAACACCGGGAACATGTTTCCTACCTCTAGCGTGTCCAAGCCTTTAACAATCTTATATGTTTCAATGAGATTACCTCTCATCCTTCTAAACTCCAGAGTGTAAAAGCCCAGCTGCTCCATTCTCTCAGCATATGACATAGAACATAGAAAATAGGTGCAGGAGTAGCCATTTGGCCCTTCGAGCCTGCACCGCCATTTGATATGATCATGGCTGATCATCCAACTCAGTATCCCATCCCTGCCTTCTCTCCATACCCCCTGATCCCTTTAGCCACAAGGGCCACATCTAACTCCCTCTTAAATATAGCCAATGAACTGGCCTCAACTACCTTCTGTGGCAGAGAATTCCACAGATTCACCACTCTCTGTGTAAAAAATGATTTCCTCATCTCAGTCCTAAAAGTCTTCCCTCTTATGCTTAAACTGTGACAGTCCCGCCATCCCGGGAATTAACCTTGTAAACCTACGCTGCACTCCCTCAATAGCAAGAATGTCCTTCCTCAAATTAGGGGACCAAAACTGCACACAATACTCCAGGTGTGGTCTCACTAGGGCTCTGTACAACTGCAGAAGGATCTCTTTGCTCTTATATTCGATTCCGCTTGTTATGAAGGCCAACATGCCATTTGCTTTCTTCACTGCCTGCTGTACCTGCATGCTTACTTTCATAGACTGATGTACATGGACCCCCAGATCCCGTTGTACTGCCCCTTTTCCCAACTTGACGCCATTTAGATAGTAATCTGCCTTCCTGTTTTTGCTACCAAAGTGGATAACCTCACATTTATCCGCATTAAACTTCATCTGCCATGCATCTGCCCACTCCCCCAACCTGTCCAAGTCACCCTGCATTCTCATAGCATCCTCCTCACAGTTCACACTGCCACCCAGCTTTGTGTCATCTGCAAATTTGTTAATGTTACTTTGAATCCCTTCATCCAAATCATTGATGTATATTGTAAATAAACAAGGATCTGAACCTTGAGCTCAGGTGAGGTGATGGCTCCGACCCACTGGTGGGCGGGCGGTCGGTGGAGAGGCGGGCGTCTCATTGTGATCTCAGTAAGCGTGTCGGAAGGAACTGCAGAGGCTGATTTCAAACAAAGATAGACACAAAAAGCTGGAGTAACTCAGTGGGTCAGACAGCAACTCCGGAGAGAAGGAATAGGTGACATTTTGGGATGAGACCCTTCATCAGACACATGCAAAATTGTAACCATGTGACTTTTCACGGTGTTATAAACAAAGTGCCAGATTAACTCGACGGGTCAGGCAGCATCTGCGGAGCAACGTTTGGGTTTGACTTCTACACACTGTGTGCAATAGGGGGTAGAAAAACAGTCACCTAGTCACCATGTAAAGGAGGCCATATCAGAGCACCAAACGTGGTAGATGTGGTGAGAGGAAGTGCCTTGAGAATCTTGGTCTCACCAGGAAAGGTGGCTGGAGTCCCTGGATGGAGGTGAGAGATACGCTTTAGGGACAGGTGTTATAACTTCTGCCATTCCAGCGAAAACTACCGAGGAAGGCGGCAATTAGGATGGGAAGGCATGATCTCACCGTCGGACACATCTTCCCATCCCCATCCCATTCTTCATTCCGATGAGACCACTCCTTCCGCAACTTCATAGTTCTCTCATCCCTTCCCAGCCAAACCCAAAACATTTCGCCAAAACATCGCCTGTCCATTCCCTCCAGAGATGCTGCATGGCTTGCCAAGTTACTCCAGCACTTTGTGTTTTACTCAAGACTCCAGCATCTACAGACAATAGACAATAGATGCAGAAGTAGGCCATTCGGCCCTTCGAGCCAGCACCACCATACAATGTGATCATGGCTGATCACCCACAAATCAGTACCCCGTTCTTGCCTTCTCCCCATATATCCTGACTCCACTATCTTTAAGAGCTCTATCCAACTCTCTCTTGAAAGCATAGAGAGAATTGGCCTCCAGTGCATTCTGTGGCAGAGAATTCCACAGATTCACAACTCTCTGGGTGAAAAGGTTTTTCCTCATCTCGGTTCTAAATGGCCTACCCCTAATTCTTAAACTGTGGCCCCTGGTTCCGGATTCCCCCAGCATTGGGAACATGTTTCCCGCCTCTAGTGTGTCCAATCCCTTAATAATCTTATAGTTCCTTGTGTCTCTGAATTTTCATTGCCCTGGGCTGCTGGCTCCAAAAGATCAGACTGACTTGGTGCAAATCGGAGCCACCTCGTTCATGTGCAGGCAGATCTGACACGAGTCATCCATCGCACGGGCAGAGGGAATATCCCGAGGAGCCACAGCCCGAAGACAGAAGCCCCGCACACGGTAAGCCCGACTCGAGCCCGAGCACCGGAGGCCAGGTACTCACCCGCCATGGATCGAGGTATAATCCGAGGACCCTCGTTACAAACCGGGACTCGCCCGGAAGGCCCAGCTCACCTGCCCAGGTTTGGATGGAGTTGGACGGAGTGGCCGGAAGCTGACCGGCTGCGGGGGGGGGGGGGGGGGGGGGGGGGGGGGGAGTGCACTGCATCAATGGTAGAGTGGGGGGCCATCCACGAGTCACGGCACCAGGCGGAAGAGGGCTCTGCCCAAGCTGGCTGGCTGCCCCTTTTCTGGGGTTACGTCCACACCCGGGTGGTTTTAGAAAGATACTACGCGCTGTCCATGGGCATGCTGGGAGATTTCCGGGACCGCTGGGCACCGCGGGGGTGGGGGGGTGAAAGTCATCCTCATTAAGGATGGTGATATAGTTGTATAATAGTTTATTTCGTATATTTGTTTGACGTATTATGGTGGCTGATTTTGTTTTGTCTTATTCTGTACCGTAAATATTATTGTAAATCATTGATTAAATTATTTTTTGGTTAAAATAAAACCGTGGGGTGGGTCGCTGGAGTCCCTGCAACAGCCTGTGGCTTGGCTGGACCGGGCACTGATCCATGATGCTGAGCACGTGGACCGGATGCGGCCTACAGCGGTGGAGCAGTGGAGGAGCACATCACGTCTACGCTTGGCCAGGCCGGAACTTTGAACTTGATGCAATGGCACCAAATTTCACTCTGTATTGTTTAATTACACATGTGACAATGAATAACCACTGAACCTTTGGTCTAATTAGTACTTCAGTAATCGGAGCAGTTCAGCAATGGACCCTAAAGAGCCCTAATTGAGAGCTGCATAAACATGATGTTTCTAACAAGGGTACACAGATTACAGAATCACGCCACACTCATCTTTGTTCCCATTGTGTGTTGCCCATTCGGCCTCATGAATGCAGAGACCTAACTGATCAATGACAATTTAGTTTCCACAATAGAGAAAGTGATCTCAGATGTCACAATGACCTCTGAACCAATCAACCTAAAAGCTAACATTGTGAAATCTATATCAGTCAATGTTACAACCTCCGCAAAGACTGCTCCATTTATCTCCAAAATAGAGGATTTTGTGTTGGACTTTAGAATCTGATTCAATAAGGATTCACACATTGTTTTCAATAAGGATTCACACATAGCCTAGTCCCACTATCAACCTTGTTTGGCAACAGATAACATGCACACCACATAATGCCTTTAACAAAGGCTTTCCGAAAGATCCGTGGGTATTTCCGACTTGGGATAGTAGTGTTTACCAGGGCTCCACAGCAACAATCCTTTATCCTTCTCAGATTTTTACTCTCTCTCCTGAATGTGAATGATTATTCTCTGGTGTAACCCCATTGTAATTGGTTAAGAAAGGAACTGTAGATGCTGGTTTAAACCGAAGATAGACACAAAAAGCTGGAGTAAATCAGTAGGACAGGCAGCATCTCTGGAGTGAAGGAATGGGTGACGTTTTGGGTCGAGACCATTCTTCAGCCATTGATACTGGCCTCTGGCACCTCATCCAGCTGAGCCAGTCTTCATATCTAATCTAAGTGCTGTGATAGGGTGCTAAAATCACAATCACAATAATACTTTATCAGCCAAGTATGTTTTGCAACATACGAGGAATTTCATTTGCCAAGTCAGTCATACAAATCAAAAGCAACGGAACACACAAAATACATTTCAACATAAACATCCACCACAGTGACTCCTCCACATTCCTCACTGTGATAGAAGGCGACAAAAAGTTATATTCTCTTCCCTTTACTCTCCCGCTGTTGGGGGGCCTCGAGCCCTCCGTTGACGGGCCGATCTTGACTCCCGTAGCCAGCGGCGTTTGGGCCCTCCACGTCGAGGCGATCAGCTCCTTTATCGGGGGGATGTCCGCTCCCTCGCGCCAGCCATCGGACCCCACGTCGGGGCTGGCCGAGCCTCTGCGTCGTTGGAGCTCCCGACAAGCCTCTCCCGAGACTGCGAGCTCTTGAAGTTTGCAGGTCGCGGTTGAAGTGACCCCAGGCAAGGGACCGACTCCGATATTAAGTCCACGTCCCGCGGTGGGGCTCAAAGTCAGTCCGAGGAAGCCTCCAGCTCCATCGATGGTAGGCCGCAGAGAGCCCGAAGATGCGACCCGGAATACAATCGCATCTCTGACAAGGTAAGAAACTGAAAAAGGTTTGCCCTGACAACCTCTCCCTCCCCCAAATTAAAACAAACTGGAGAACATTTACACAGACTTTTAACACACACTAAAAATAAAAAAACGCACAGACTGTTGGCAGGGCTGCCAATCGTGCAGAGTGTCACTGGTTAGTGTCACTCAACTCAGTCCGGGATCTCAAATGGACAGTTCTGGCCCAACTGTGAATATCCTCACAGATTTGCACAATGAAGGTTTCATTATGTACTTTGGCTTGCTTTCATTTATATAGAATAACTGATAATTCATTGAATAGTCATTTGTGGTGTTGTTTCATTTAATGGGCCTATAAAACTACAACAAGAATTTCATTGTGTAGGCAGATGCCGGTTTAAACCCAAAATAGACACAAAACGCTGGAGTAACTCAGTGGGTCAGACAGCATCTCTGGAGAAAAGGAATAGGCGACATTTCGGGTCTGAAGGATCTCGCCCCAAATCGTCACCTATTCCTTTTCTCCAGAGATGCTGTCTGACCCGCTGAGTTACTCCAGCTTTTTGTGTTTATCTTCCCAAGAATTTCAATGTTGTCCCAGTGCAAAAAGCACTGATTCTCTTTCTAGTTTCTAAAGTGCAAGTTAAAATGAGATATGAAAAATGGATACAGCCAAGTTTGGTGTCTTTTCTACAATCAGGATCTTAAGTTTCATCAAGATACACAAAATGCTGGAGTAACTCAGCAGGACAGGCAGCATCTCTGGATAGAAGGAATAGGTGACGTTTCAGGTCGAGACACTTTGTCAGACTGAGAATCAGGGGAGAAGGAGACACAGAAGGAGACATGGAAGTGCGAGGTGTGAAAATGAGAGAACAAAGGGGAAGAAGCTTAAGGTAAATGTAGAATAGACCACTGTTAGCTGGGGGAAGGCGACAATGAGGCTTACAAAGATAACATTTAATCAGGAGGACAGTCAGACTGGTCAGAGAACTAAAATGGGGGAGGGATGGGGGGAAAGCAAGGGTTACTTGAAGTTAGAGAAATCAATATACAGTACATCAGAATTGGATATCCCTCAAGAGTGACAAGACCTTAGATCATGTGCAGAAGTTAGTTTATAACATTAGCTTTATAAATTCATCTGTTTGTGCATAGTGGTGGAATGACAATAGGTCACAAAGAGCTAGGGTAAAGGGCCTGTCCCACTGTACAAGGTAATTCAAGAGTTCTCCCGAGTTTTCCCCTGATTCGAACTGGGAGAATGTCCGTAGTGGGTACGTAGGAGCTCGTGAATGTCCCGTAGCGGCTCGTACGACTAACGGTAGGTACTCGGGAAATCCAGTAAACTCGTGATGTTTTTTTCAACACTGTGAAAAATGTCCACGAGTAAAGAAATACTCGTGATGAAAAAAATCTTTACTTTTTACTCATACGAGCCGCTACGAGACATCCATGAACTACTATGGACCCGCTACGTACATTCTCCGAGTTCGAATCGGGGGAAAACTCGGGAGAACTCTTGAATTACCTTGTACAGTGGGACAGGCCCTTAACTCAGCTGGTCAGGCAGCTTCACTGGAGAACATGGATAGATGGCGTTTCTGGTCAGAACCCTTCTTCAGAACAGAAGAGAGTTCTGTTTGCTATTTCAAAATTCGACTCTTCGACCTTCCCCTGTCATCTTGGGCTGTTCACAGACCATGATATAAAAACCATGGCAAGAAACATTTACACTTCTCTTCATGTCTCCTTAGGGTAGTCTATAATCCATAGAAAATCATAAGTATACTGTAACTTCTATAGAAAGTGTTTAAAAAAAACTGTGTGCTTTTATCTATTCACTCAGGCTCATGAACATTGCTCCATGCAAACACATGATCTGCATTTACTTCAAGACCACAAATTAGTCAGCAATTTGAAGAAGGGTCTCGACCTGAAACGTCACCCATTCCTTCTCTCCAAAGACGCTGCCCGTCCAGCTGACTTCCTCAAGCATTTTGAGTCCGTCTTCGGTTGAAACCAGCATGTGCAGTTTGTTCCTACACATTCAGCTGTCTTTCTTGCTTTAATCCCTTACCCTTTCAAGACTATTTTACCAAGACTATTAAAGTACTCTTTGAGTGTAGTCATTGTTCTAATGCAAGATATAAGGTGGCCAATGTGCACAGTAAAATCGAACAGTTCTGTGTTTCTAAACTCCAACAAGCAATGTAATGAGACATCTGGTGTAGAAATATTGGCCTGGGGTTAGGAAAACGCTGATTCTAATCCACAATAGTGCTACAAATCCTATTGACGAGCAGGGGTTTAGATACATGTTAACCTCCCATGTTTCTGCACTGGAGTTTATGTTCAAGGTCCAACAGTGAAATGTGTCTACGCAGAGGCAACAGTGCTACCCATTAAATCACACCTGACAGCCCAGGATACGCCCCTGCGGAATTCACAACTACCTGAGCTCAGTTTATCCCCAAGACCTATTTCTTGTCCTTTCAACCCTCCTCTCACTAAACGGTTGATTATCTAATTGCTGTTCTTGATCCACAAGTTAGAGATCATATTAAATGGCTCTTCAGCTACCAAATACTTCCTTCCACCATACTGCCATCTCAAAATGTGTCTTGTTGAGTCTCATTGTCTGTAACTCACTTTCACCTTGACCACAACTAACAATGGCCTGTCTCATTTATCATAGCTACTTTTTTGCATTCATTTCATTCATTTGTTCTATATCTCTCTATATCACCATCTATATCTCTTGTTTCCATTTCCCCTGACTCTCAGTCACCTATTCCTTTTTCCCAGAGGAGCTGTCTGACCCGTTGAGATACTCCAGCTTTTTGTGTCTATCTTCGGTTTAACCCAGCATCTGCAGTTCCTCCTTCACACTTCCCATCATTTGTTCTTCTGCCCGTGTAAACAACAAGCTCCTCTCTAAATCCCATTCCTTCCAAAAAGGCTGTGATTTTGAAAGTTCACTCCAATGTATCTAGAATATGAACTTATTAAATCCATCCCCATTCTGTAAGTGGCGGCGCTGCCCTGGCAGCAGCGGCTCGCCTGCAGTCCGTTTGTTTTTACTTTTTTGTGTTGTTTTTTTTTCGTTTTGTCTAGTTAAGTTTTTGGTTTTTAGGTTGTGTTTTTGTGGGGGGGGGGGGGGTTGAAACGGGGCTTGCTGTCTCTCCCTTCGGGGGAATGCGACTTTTTTGTCGTATCCCCCTTCTCTGCCTCCGTCTGCGCTGAGGCCTAATGGTGGAGCTGGCGACCTCGAGACCCTGGAGGCAGAGCCAGTCAGGACTTTCCCTGGGCTCGCTCCCGTGAGGGCGGTCCGGCTCGGGGCTGGAACGGCGCTCCCGTGAGGGGCTGTGACGCTCCCGTGAGGGCGGCCTGGCGCGGGGCTGAGACTCTCCCGTGAGGGGCTGTGGCGCTCCCATCGGGGCGGCCCAGCTCGAGGGTGGAATGGCGTTCCCGTCGGGGCGGCCCAGCCCAGGGGTGGAATGGCGCTCCCGTCGGAGTGGCCCAGCTCGAGGGAGTTACGGCGCTCCCGTCGGAGCGGCCCAGCTCGAGGATGGAACGGCACTCACGTGAGGGCGATTCGGCTAGGGGCTGGAACGGTGCTCCGGTGGCTGGGACGGCGTTCTGGCGGCGGTGACCTGAGTCCGGGGTTGAGCCGTGAGCCAGCGGCTGTGTCTGCTGGACTGGAGGGCGGCAACTTCGACCACCCCGGGCCGCGGTGTTTGAGCCGGCCCGTTTGTGGGGTTCGGTGAGCCGCGGGACTGGTTGTACCATCGCCCGGTGGGGAATCGGCTCAGCGCAGAGGGAGAAGAGGAGGGAAGAGACTGCAGCCCCAAGATTTTTGCCTCCACCACAGTGAGGAGGTGTTTGGAGGACTCACTGTGGTGATGTTAATTTGTGTTTGTTGTTGTTTATTATTGTATTATTGTATGTATGACTGCAGGCACAACATTTCGTTCAGACCATAAGGTCTGAATGACAATAAAGGTAATTCTATTCAATTAACTATCCCTCTTCCCCACCCAGTCCTTTTCAATGAGACCCAAGGAACTGCAAGTGGATGACCTTGCACCTCCAGCCAACTTCGAAAGTCACCAACTATGATATTTTAAAAACGTATTTTCCTCTATCAAATACTTAACTGGGCCACTTTATTATTCCACGCTTTCAAACTATTTTCACTTGCAATTAATAATTAAAAGCCACATCCAAATCTCAATAAAATAGTGTATTATCCAAAAATAATCCCGATACTCAACCACTTTTAACACAAGGGCACCAGGAAGACATTTCTTCTGCTACTTTTGCAGTAAACCTCTGGATAGGACAGGTTTGCAGGCAGGTGTGGCTAATGTAGATTGGACATGTTGGTCAGTGTGGGCAAGTTGGGCTAAAGGTCCTGTTTCTACCATGTATGACTCTATAAACTATTCCAAGAAGGGATAGTTTGTAGAAGGGTTCCAACCCAAAACATCATCTGTCCATTCCCTCCTCAGCGGCCTGACCTGCTGAGTTCCTCCAGCACTTTGCTTTTTAATCCAAAATATCCCAAAGTGCTTCAGATGAGCATTATCAAACAACATCATTTCAAGGCAAACAGAGGATTTTAGTCATTGAAAGCTCAAACGACAATGTTGATTTTAAGATAGGGAGGGTTTAAGGAGTTCCATAGTGTCGGACCCATTGGCTGGGGTCAGGAGCATGGGTGCTGGGACAAAAGCATGCACCAGAGGCTGGAGTTGGAGCAGCAGTATATCTGGAGGATTATAGGAGGTTGCAGAGATAGGAAAGGTGGAGAAATTCGAGCAGGAAGATGAGAATTTGAGACATTGGTAGATGAGAGGGTGGGATGAAGGAGAGGGGTTGATGGCATTAAATATCTGTTCATCTAGACAACCCTCAAGACAGTGCATCTGATCCTTATACTCATCGAAGGTTTGTAAATCTTGTAACATCCTTGAGGAATGCCTAAAGATCTGTCGGGATTTCCTGGCCGTTATTTAAATGAAACATAATGATGTGATCCATGACAACCACAACCCATTGTTGTGTGTGTGTGTGTCATGCATTTATTCACCTCGTTGATTATGTGACAGAGTTTTGTGCAACATGATGCTTGATTGCAAACCACCCCATATATGATACATCGACCACACAAACCAAGAAGAATCATCTTCAGCCATGTGCAACGTGCTTGCGAAGATAGACACAAAATGCTGGAGTAACTCAGCGGGACAGGCAGCATCTCTGGTGAGAAGGAATGGGTGATTGAAAGGTTGAGACCCTTGTTTAGGCTGAGAGTCAGAGGAGAGGGAAACGAGAGATATGGAAGGGCGAGGTGTGGAAACGAGAGATCAAAGGGGATGAAGTTCAAGGAAAATATGGAATAGATCATTGTTAGCGAGGGGAAGTTGACAACGAGGCATACAATGTAAAATTTAATCAGGAGGACAGTCAGACTGATTGGAGAACTAGGATGGGGGAGGGATGGAGAGGGAGGGAAAGCAAGGGTTACGGAGTTAGAGAAGTCAATATTCATACTGCTGAGGTGTCTGCCTCCAGATGCTTTATTCCAGATGCTTAAAGGGCTTGTCCCACTTTCACGACCTAATTCACGGTCTTTTTTACCCGTGGACATTTTTCATCAGGCTAGAAAATCGCCCCGACCTACTTGATGCCACAAGTACCTACGACTGCCTTAGCATCACTGCCTGCCATGACCTACCCACGACTTCCTATGAACTCGTAACGACCATGCTGCGAGCATGAGTCAAGGGCAAACTCGGCAGAGATCGTGAATTAGGCCGTGAAAGTGAGACAGGCCCTTTATTCCAGATTATCTAAGATTTGCATTTGTGACTCCTGGAAGTACCACAATGAGGAACCTGAAATAAGTCCAAGACCGAGGCATGATATAGATGAGTGGATTCTCTTTTTATTTGATATTTCCATCTGACCATTTCTTTTGACATCAAATCCTCAGTAATTTGCCTTTAAGTAGTTTGCACTGCTGCCCTTTAAGTTACCAGCTACACAACAACACAACAGCAACTCTCCTTCCTGACTATTTCTTTGAACAAGTCTTTCATTTAATGCCCTGTTCCTAGTGAGTGTCAAGGCCAAACATTTGTAAGCAGCAGATTTTAAAACTCCAGTTCCGTGCTGCTGCACATAGAACCAGTGTTTGTTTTCAGAGTGACTGAGCACATCTTAATTGTAGATTCTATAAAACAGCAAAGTCATAACCTTGGGGTCTGCTTAGTGCTGAATTGACACGTCTCAGGGAGACCGGGAGCTGTAAATTTAACCAAGGAAATTCTGAATTTAAAGGGGGAATGAAAAAAGGAATCAACGATATCACAGATTCCATGATGGCAAAAGATCCCAAACTGGGTTGATTACCATTGCAATCTGGGATCTGCCACACTCCATTTCAAAATGTGGGACTCGTGAATAATTTGGACTGGTATTTGAGGATAAGAGACTCTTAAGAAGGGGCTAAGTAAGACTGCCTGTTCAAAGAGTCAAACAAGGAAACAATGGGCTGGATAGTTTTCTTCAGCACTGTAAGCTTCTGTGATTTTACTGAAACAACCGAAGATAGACACAAAACGCTGGAGTAACTCAGCGGGACAGGCAGCATCTCTGGAGAGAAGGAATGGGTGACGTTTTGGGTCAAGACCCTCCTTCAGACTGGTTAGGCATAAGGGAAACGAGAGATATAGACGATGATGTCGAGAGATAAAGAACAATGAATGAATGATATGCAAAAAAGTAACAATTATAAAGGTAACAAGCCATTGTCTTAGATCTCCATTGTCAGAGTGAGGCTAAATGCAAATTGGAGGAACAACATCTTATATTTCGCTTGGGCAGCTTACAGACTAGTGGTATGAATATTTATCTCTCTAACTTCAAGTAACCTCTCTCTCCATCCCTCCAACACCCAAGTCGCACCAGCTTCTCCATTTCACCCTACAAACAGCGAACAACGGCCTGTTTCCATTCTCATTGTAACTTTTTTACATATCTTTCATTCATTGTTCTTTATCTCTCTACATCTTCATCTATATCTCTCGTTTCCCTTACTTCTAGCCAGTCTGAAGAAGGGTCGTGACCCGAAACATCGTCCATTCCTTCTATCCAGAGATGCTGCCTGTCCTGCTGAGTTACTCCAGCTTTTTGTATCTATCTTCGGTTTAAACCAGCATCATCGGTTCATTCCTACACATTACACAGCAGTAGGGTTAGAAGTGAGAAAACGCACACCTCCAGATTCTGAAGAAGAGTCTTGACCCGAAACATCACCCATTCCTTCTATCCAGAGATGCTGCCTGTCCTGTTGAGTTACTCAAGCATTTTGTGTCTACCACCAGATTCAGGGACAGTTACTTCCCAGCTGAATACCACATCCAGAGAGCAGTGTTGACCTACAAGCTACCTCATTGTTGACCCCCAGAATATCCGTGATTGGACTTTGCTGGCTTTAACTTGCACTAAACGTTATTCCCTTATCATGTATCTATACACTGTAAATGGCTCGATTGTAATCATGTATTTTCTTTCTGCTGACTGGATAGAAACAAAAGCTTTTCACTGTACCTCAGTACACGTGACATTAAACTAAACTGTTATCATACTATTATCACGGTTGGGAAGAAAGAAAATTATGAGATAAAAATTAATGATTAGGAGATGTCAACTTCAGTTTGAACACAATGATTGATAGGAAGGAGAGAGCGAGCTGGAGGTAAGCTTTACATTCCTGATGTATCGCAAGGAGTGAATGAGGGCAGGAACAGTGCACACTGCTGTGTTAACTCAATTCTGACATTGCTGCTGTAGAGGTCACAGGTCAGCTTGACCCATGGAAATATAAACAAATCCAAATTGCTCACAATCGGTCCTCTTTCATCGGAAAGAGATCATTCTACCTTCTGGGTTCACAGAAGTTTGGCAGAAAACCTCAAGAAACAGAGAGGGCTTCCAAAGAAAATCTCAACCTGTACTCTTGTCTGACAGCCGAGAGGGTGGCATGGTGGCGCAGCGGTAGAGTTGCTGCCTTACAGTGCCAGAGACCCGGGGTCAATACTGACTATGACTGCTGTCTGTACAGAGTTTGTACGTTCTCCCTGTTACCTGCATGGGTTTTCTCCAGGTGCTCAGGTTTCCATCCACACTCCAAAGATGTACAGGTTTTTAGGTTAATTGGCTTCGGTAAAAACTACTAGACTAAGTGGCACCCATTGGGTCCCATGTTCACATGGGAGGGCTGGTCCCCCAACGCAATATTCCACCTCTCCACCAATTCCAATATTGGTGGCCAGTGGGGGGCGGGGGCTATCTGGAGCGCTAGTGCTCATGTTATGGGCCGAAGGGACTGGTTTCCAGAGAGCTAGTATGGGCATTGTGGGCCGAATGGATACTTGGGCTGGCAGCTCAGTCACTCAGGCCTGTCGACTTCAGGAAGGTCAGAGGGGGCAGACATACCCCCATCCACATAAACGGGACTGAGGTGGAGCGCGTCTCCAGCTACAAATTCCTCGGGGTACACATCTCGGAGGATTTGTCCTGATCCCTCAACACCTCCAAGCTGATCAAAAAGGCACAGCAGCGCCTTTACTTCCTGAGGCTCAAGAAAGCCCACCTGTCCCCCCAGATCCTGACCAACTTCTACCGGTGTACCATCGAGAGCATCCTGACCGCCTGCTTCACGGTATGGTACAGCAGCTGCACTGTTGCGGACAGGAAGGCACTACAACGGGTGGTGAAAACCGCGCAGCACATCATCGGTGCCCCGCTCCCTGCCATGGATGCCCTCCACCGAAAACGGTGTCTGAAACGAGCTGGGAAGATCATTAAAGACCCCTCCCACCCCAACCATGGACTGTTTGCCCTCCTCCCATCAGGGAGGCGGTACAGGAGCCTCAGGTCTCGTACCAGTAGGATGAGGAACAGCTTCTACAATCATACCGTCGCATTGCTGAACTCGGAGTCCCGCCGATAGATTCCTCCGGTCCCTCCGTCCCCATTGTTTAATTATTCTGTATTTTTTATTATTCTGTATCCTCTTTTTTTTTTAAATTTCTATATTGCACTACTACGGACTGACGCAAAACTGCATTTCGTTGTACCTATACTCAGTATTTGTGCAATGACATTAAAGTTGAATTGAATGGGCTGGCAGCTCAGTCACTCAGGCTTGATGGGCTGGCAGCTGTCACTCAGGCCTGGTGGGCTGGCAGCTCAGTCACTCAGGCCTGGTGGGCTGGCAGATCAGTCACTCAGGGCTGGTGGGCTGGCAGATCAGTCACTCAGGCTGGTGGGCTGGCAGTTCACTCACTCCCGGCTGGTGGGCTGGCAGTTGACTGACTCACGGCTGTTGAGCTGTCAGTTGACTGACGGCTGGTGGGCTGGCAGTTGATTGACTCACGGCTGGTGGGCTGGCAGTTCACTCACGGCTATTCCTTGAAATTCCATTTCAAGCAGAGTGTAGGCCACCAAATTCATTCCATACCATTTCAAGCAGAGTGCAGGCCATCAAATTCAAATGCAATTTCATACCATTTCAAGCAGGGTGCAGGCCACCAAATTCAAATGCAATTTCATACCATTTCAAGTGGAGTGCAGGCCACCGCATTTAAATGCAATTTCATACCATTTCCAGCAGAGTGCAGGCCACCAAATTCAAATGCTAGTTCATAGCATTTGGGATTTATACTCCTGCACCCCCCCCCCTCCCCCCCGGAAGGGGCGTTACCTTCATCATGGTGATTGACAGGCGAGAGGACCAATAAGCTGATCTCAAGATTTTTTTTAAACACACATAACTTTTTTATTTTTCATCGATCGGAAAAATCCTTGGGGCTGCCTCAGCAGAGGAGGACTGAGTAAGATGGCCAAAAATCATAGCGATATGTAATAGCTTTTTTTCTAAAATCAATATAGAGTGCAGACAGGAAGTGGTCAAGATGAGACTTTTAGTTATATAGATATAACAATTATATAATTATCATGGGCTGCTCCTTCACATTTCCAGAATACCATCTCTCCACCTGGTGAACGACAATCTAGTGACCATTGCTGGAAAACACACACTTGCATCAATCGGATTAGACTTGGCATTGATGAACTTCACAGTCATGTAGTGTGCCAGCATAGAGGTCCAGACTGAGAATATGTGGCAACTGGGCAAGGCAGCAGAATGCTATGGTATGCTGTGCTGTGCAATGGCATGAGTCACTGGGCAAACAGGTGATGTGCCATATCACGCAGAGCAGAAGATTAACAATCGGATTTATTTCTACTTTGAATAATTCTCTTGAATCATCTTTGAATCATCTCTTGAATCATCTACCCAAACTCTGTTTCACCATGTCTCAGCTTAGGTCAGAGCAAGAGGAGAAACACCTGGACATTATCAGAAGATGGATGTAATAGGCATTCCAAGAAGGTGAGATTGGCAGAATCCTGGCAACTATGTCTCAGATGGACAATCCCTTTGGGAAGGTCAACAACCAACTCCCATCCCTGCCCACAGCTTTCTGACTCACACACTGAGGGTTAACCTACACCACTTTGGATTGCAAGCTTCAGTCTAGTAAAAGTTGGAGGTGGACCCAGAGAGTACCACAATAACCTCTTATGTTGCTTTGTAGTTACCTGTGCTCAGGTAGGATCAGGAGAGGTACTCCAGTTTAAAACTGCGTGCTGGAGCCAATTGGCTTTGCTTCTAAAACAACAGTGGCAACAAAGCTACATACTGGGTACATGACCTTCGCTGCAACTGACTGGGCGAGAGGCAGCAGATACTGGAATGTGGAGCAAGAAACAATATGTTGAGCAGATCCAACAGCATTGTGGAAGGAAAGGAATTGTCCACGTTTCATGTCGAAACCATGCAAAGGCCATTTATGGTTCCGCAAGGTTGCACATAATTGACCTCAGGTTGACAAAAATGCTGGGGAAACTCAACGGGTGAGGCAGCATCTATGGAGCGAAGGAATAGGTGACGATTCGGGTCTCGATCCGAAACGTGACCTATTCCTTCTCTCCATAGATGCTGCCTCACCCGCTAGTTTCTCCAGCATTTTTGTCTACCTTCGATTTTTCCATCATCTGCAGTTCTTTCTTAAACATCTATCACTTATGACTGACACCTTATGATCTCTGCTAGAAACTATACATTTCCTATTTCCTTAAGGCAACAAAAGGAGCCATTTCAGGCCAAGAAGTATGTCACAGAGTAATGAAATTCCCTCACTAATTTGCCTTGTAACCTATTTCCCCCACATGTTTGTCAACCCTCTACAGGTTCCACCGCTCAGCTACAAATTGGTAGCAACTTACAGTGGCTAGTTAACCATCCAACCCACTCATCCTTTGGGGTGTGGGAGGAATCTGAACACACTAGGGATGCCCACGTGGTCATTGGGAGAATATGCAGGCTCCATCCACCTAGCACCAGAGCTCCAGACTGCTCCTGGAGAACTGGAGGTGTTAGGTAGTTCAAGTTCAAGTTCACCTTTATTGTCACATGCACCAATTAAGGTACAGTCATATTTGAGTTGCCATCCAAGTAAAAAGAACACAATACACAATAGAATTTGACATAAACATCCACCACAGTGGAATCAGCGTTCTTCACTGCGGTGGAAGGCAATAAAGCAGCTCTATTAACTTCCCTGACCAGGAATCAAACACACGCTGCTGCATTGGATATGTCAAATCCTAACCACTAGACCACCAGGGAATTTATCGACAGAGAGGCCGAGTGATGGTTGAACCAGGCTCATATCAATCTTGGCACAAGCGTCAGCCAATGCAGGAACCTGGAGCAATGGAATATCTGCTGGAGGAACCCAGAGAGTCAAGCATCACCTTTGGGTGAAAAGGCAAGGTCCATGTTTTGTGTCGATATCCTGCATCAGGACCATCAATGAGTCTGAAGAAGAGTCTCGACCCGAAACGTCACCCACTCCTTCTCTCCAGTGATGCTGCCTGACCCGCTGAGTTACCCCAGCATTTTGTGTCTACTTTCAGGACCATCATTTGTTACAGACACAAAATGCTGGCGTAAGTCAGCTGGTCAGGCAACATCTTTGAAGAAATTGAATAGGCGACGTTTCAGGTCAAGACCCTTCTTCAGACTGATTGTTGGGGAGGAGAGGGGGGGGAGGAGATATTTTCTTACTGCTAGTCTCCCACCCCCTACAATGAGTCCAAAGAAAGGTCCAGCCCCAAAGATCACCTATCCATCTTCCCCAGAGATGCTGCCTGGCCTGTTGAGTTACTCCAGCTTTTTGTGTCTATTTTTTAGTATAAACCAGCATCTGCAGTTCCTTTTCTTTACATACCATCAATCTTGATGCACGGCTGCAGTCACTGCAGGTGCATCATTGCCTGAAGTCGAGACACTTTAGGACAAAACAAAAGGGTGGAGGAAGTCAGCAGGCATCTGTGAAGGGAAATGGGTGATGTTTTGGCTCAGGACCACAGGACAAACTGGCCTGCTGATTTCCTCCAGCAATTTATGTTCTCCTCAAGATTCCAGCATTTGCAGTCCCTCGTGTCTCCACAGAATTACGTCGGCAGACTGGCCCGAACATTACACCGAGCAATTCGCTGGCTGAAACATCATTATTTACCATCCGTGGGTCCATTTCCATTACCAAAATTTCCGCTCAGCCCGCCTAGACCTACCTGATCTCCCGCTTGCTAAACATTAACTCCCCCTCCCATTCCCACACTGACCTTTCCGGGGCCTCATCCATTGTCAGAGGGAGGCCCAACACAAATTGGGGGACAGCACCTCATATTTCACTTGAGCAGCTCAGCGGTATGAACGTCGACTTCTCTAACTTCAAGTAACCCTTGCTTTCCCTCGCTCTCCAACCCTCCCCCATCCTAGTTCTCTGACCAGTCTGATTGTCCTCCTGATTAAATTTTATCTCTGTATGCCTCGTTGTCACCTTCCCCGAGCTAACAATGATCTATTCTATATTCTCCTAGAGCTTTGTCCCCTTTGAACTCCCATTTTCACACCATACCCTTCCATATCTCTGCGTTTCCCTCTCCTCTGACTCTCAGAAGAAGGGGCTTGACCCGAAAAGTCACCCATTCCGTGGAGACGCCTCTCAAAATAAGGGAAGGGATTCCACGCCATGAGTGGCAAGGGTGTGGGGTAAAAATTGTGATTTGGGGAAACTGTATTGGATGTATGCTGGATGGAGGTTTGTATGGATCATGTATTGTATATATTTATTTCACGAATAAAGTATATTTTGAAATTAAATTTTAAAAATTCCTTCTCTCCAAAGATGCTGCCTGTGCTGCTGAGATACTCCAGTATTTTGTGTCTATCCATAGCTTCTCCCCTCAATTATCACCTCCCTTCAGGCCTACAGGGATCAGTGTGGTCTGCCCATCATAATATATCTTAGCCAGCAATTTAACCATTTAAAGTCCAAAGCTGAGATGCAGCTGCCAGCAATCTGTGTTTTGAAACAACTTAATGCCGTAAACAAAATCCAGTCATTGTTTCTGCTTCCACGGATTCTTTTCTTACCAAATTCTTTGCTCAAAATAATGGTTTTAAAATCCTAGCAGTAACAGCAATTCACCTGTTGTCAATGAAGTGTAACTCAGTGAGAACTTCCTTTTCTCCAGAGTCCCCTTTTATCTCTCATTTTCACACCTTACCCTTCCATATCTCTGTGTCACTCTCTCCTCTGGCCCTCAGTCTGAAGAAGGGTCTCGACCCGAAATGCCACCCATTCCTTTTCTCCGGAGATGCTGCCTGCCCTGCTGAGTTACTCCAACATTTTGTGTCTATCTTCGGTGTAAACCAGCATCTGCAGTTCCTTCCTGCACATGGTTCTACTGGAGTGGTGGAATGGCAAGTCTCCGCTGTCTGTGACTCCCCAAAACAAAGGGTTCTTCATCCTTCTTGGGCCACCTGGGAAGGTGCTAAACACTTCAGAGGAGAGAACATGTTGTGCCATCAGAGTGACTGCTCTGTAACACCAAACATCCAAGAAGCAAATGTCAAGGGTCAAGAGCTTTTGAATCAAGTCGCATTCTGTTCTCCTGTCCCCACATCAGCGAGTGGAAATCCTGTCACCACGCATTCTTCTTCAGCCAAACAGGACACAGTTCCAATGAAAGGTGGAGCAGAATCTAGTAAATATCTTGTCTTGGCTTCTGATAACGATTACAAAAACAACATTGTGTAGGAAGGTACACAAAAATGCTGGAGAAACTCAGCGGGTGCAGCAGCATCTATGGAGCGAAGGAAATAGGTGACGTTTCGGGCCGAAACCCTTCTTCAGACTGATAGGGGGTGGGGGGGGGGGGGGAGAAGGAATGAAAAAGGGGAGTAGGAGGAGCCCGAGGGCGGGGGGATGGGAGGAGACAGCTCGAGGGTTAAGGAAGGGGAGGAGACAGCAAGGGCTAGCAAAACTGGGAGAATTCAATGTTCATGCCCGCCGGCCGCAGCCTACCCAGGCGGAATATGAGGTGCTGTTCCTCCAATTTCTGGTGTTGCTCACTCTGGCAATGGAGGAGACCCAGGACAGAGAGGTCGGATTGGGAATGGGAGGGGGAGTTGAAGTGCTGAGCCACCGGGAGTTCAGGTAGGTTCTTGCGGACTGAGCGGAGGTGTTCGGCGAAACGATCGCCCAACCTCCGCTAGTCTCACCGATGTAAATCAGCTGGCATCTAGAGCAGCGGATGCAGTAGATGAGGTTGGAGGAGATACAGGAAGGAACTGCAGATGCTGGTTTATATCAAAGATAGACACAAAATGCTGGAGTAACTCAGCAGGACGGGCAGCATCTCTGGTGAGAAGGAGTGGGTGACGTTTCGGGTCGAGACCCTTCTTCAGCCAAACACAGTCTTAATTTACAAAGGCAACTTTGTCTTAATTAACACTCTCACATTATAAGCCATTAAAATTACTCTTAATAAACTTGCCTCCTGATGTGGTCGCTCGGACATAAACATGTGCTCTCTTATAAACATGTTAAAATCAACTCGTTTTGACTAATTTTGTGGGTGTGCTATTAGATTACTACAGGGTCAGAACACATGAAACATTAAAGGGCCTGTCTCACTTATGCAACTTTATCGGCCACTTGCTGGCACCCGTCATAGTCGCAGCAGGTCGTCGAAAAATGTTGACATGTCGTGGGGGTGATGCCTGTCTGGTGGTGAGTAGTTGCCCAAAGAGTCGTACCTTTTTCTGGTCGCCGCTGGATTTTCAACATGTTGAGCATTTTCGGCAACCTGCTGCGGCTGTGATGGGTGCTAGCAAGTCGCCGAAAGAATTGCGTAAGTGGGACAGGCCCTTTAATGTTTCATGTGTTCTGACCCTGTAGTAATCAGTACAAACTTCCTCAATGCCCCTTCCTGGAACTGGCTGTCGGGAAGCCTCACTAGAAAAGTAGCCCAAAACTAGAGAAACATACAGTGGATGCAATAAATACAAAGGATGCAAATGTTACTTGCATTTTACACTGTTCTTCCCTTAAAAACCTGTGCCTACACATTTGATTTGTTTGGTACTGATAGACACGCTATAATGTAGTGGCAGTGTTACACTCCGCTTTTATCTTCAATCCACTGACTTCATTGGAACAAAGGGCTGAGGCTCTGAAATCTTGACTCTGATTTCGTTTATTATGGTCATGTGTACCGAGGTACAGCGAAAAGCTCTTGTTTGTGTGCTGTTCCGTCACAGAAAAGATTATGCATGAATACAATCAGGCTATTATTCACTGTGCAAGAAACAGGAGTGCACACAGACCCTACTCTATGCAATTAATCAGATATGTGAAAAGTCAGGAGCATAACACAAGGAGCGAAAGATGTGGCAGCTCGACAGGTAGAGAATAAAAGAACAAAATGGCGAGTGGAGCTGGGCGAAATAGATTAGATCAGGTTCAGATACTAAGGAATTTAATCAGATCAGTGCAAAAATGTGCTGGAACAATCAGGCATTATAAGAGAAACGTCGCTTAAATGCCCTATAGTGGAAGTATTGCAGGAAAAGCACAAAATACATTTAATAAAAAAGGCTTGTGATCAAGGTTGGTTTCAAGGAGCATCTTAAAGAAAGAAAGAAAGAAAGAAAGTGGTGAAGATTCATAAAGAACCAGAGAGAATACCCGAGATCAGAGAACTACCGTGTAAGCTGTAGGCCAAAGGAGTTTTGACTCGATTTGTTGAATAGAAAGCACACTGAAGGTGAGCATTTATTTGGGCTCCAGTCCATTGATTCAGGCTCCAGTCCATGAATGTTTAGTTAATCAGTAATGTTCACTTTTTGCTTCCAGTCCGTCTTTTCAGACCTGCCTTCTTGGTTGGCTGACTGTGCACCTGTAACACCTGCAATAATATCGGCTCATTGGAGAAAATAACAGTTGTGGATTAAAGCATTGCTATCCTACAGCAAGTCGGCAGGGAAGCAGCACTAACCTGGACCCTTTTGTTTCTTCAGGCAAGCTTTGTAATTAAATGCTAAAATGGATTTTCAAAGCCTGCAAATTAGAGAATCCAAGATATACTCAGCGTTCTGCTCTCGTCACCTTAAACCAACCGGGTAGATCGACAGGGTGAATAACACCAGTAAATGTCTATGAATAACTGGTCCTAAAGAGTGCTTTAAGGTGTCTGTTTGATCCTCAGGCACCATTGCATAATTTTATTGGGTCTGAGAGGCAAAACCAGAGCATAAATAAGTAGGCCATTCAGCCACTCATGCCTAATCTGGATACAATGAAATCACAGACTCAAAATGCTGGAGTAACTCAGCGGGACAGGCGGCGTCTCTGGATGGAAGGAATGGGTGACGTTTCAGGTTGGGACCCTTCTTCAGGATGAGAGTCGGGAGAGGGTGTCACAGAGATAAGGAGAGGTAGGGTGTGAAAACGAGGGGATGAGATCAAGGAAAGTGGAGAAGGGTCTCGACACGAAGCGTCACCCATTCCTTCTCCCCAGAGATGCTGCCTGCCCTGCTGAGTTACTCCAGCATTTTGTGTCTATCTTCAGTGTGATCCAGCATCTGCAGTTCCTACCTGGACATACAATGAAATCATGGCTGGTCTTTGACTTTAGTGTCCCTTTCCTCCACCAATCCCAATCATTTGAGTACATGCTGCCCAAAATGTATCGATATGTGTCTTGACCCGTTTCTGATTTACTTTTCACCATTTCCCACATACTTTTAACGATGATAACGTTTTTGACAAATTAGAGATAAATTTCAGTCCTTTGCTTGTTTCTCCCCATCCCTTAATGATGTCCAAACCCCTTCTGAAAGCACGCTCACAATGGGTTCTGCTACCGTGGGTAGTCTTTCTATACATAGTCAATACATTGGTCAAGCAGACCCTTGGTCAGCACAGATTGGCGGTGTAATATCACCACGCTACTCTCCAACGCGGCTTCACCATGATTTATTCTTGCACACCCACCCAATGCCATTGAGGCCATTAAGGAGTAGACTTTATTCCCATTGGATTTCCTATCGAGTTGTGTTAGGATGGTGAGGAACAGGAAGGATAGGCAACATGTGGATCAGGCAGGCACGTAGGGCCAGGCATTCAAGGCAAAACTGAACACAATGGGGATTGTGATGCATAGAGTTCACATTTACATCCGATTCCTCCGCATCTTAACACCGGCTTACAAAAGAGTGAGAAAGTGAACGACTATTTCCGTTTACGTTCCCCTCGGGTGAGGCAGCAGGTGTGCGGGAACGAGGATGGCTGAGGTCACGGAGGCTTTAGGTGCAGCTGCCACCACTTCTGAATCGCAGGAGAACAGTCAACAACCTCATCAAAGCAAAGGCTCAGCAGTAAAAAGCCTCTGGCCAACCGCAGGGTCGAAGAAGCAAGTGGGCGTGCAACATCACTGTCTGCATTCACAACCTTCCTTGAAGTCCTCAGCCAGTTGTCTGCATTTGTCCCATGAAGACTAGATCTACATGACTGCTGGGTAAAAACATAGAAGTGTGTAAACAATCCCATTTGTAGAGTCTTTAAGGATCATTACTTCCAATAGACTGCTTTCCTTTCAATGGGTTTATGCCGACCACCCGGGCTATTTGACAGTGACTCTGCACCAATGCTTCGTTAGTACGGGATAATCAAGAGAGCCTATTTGTGTAGGAAGGAACTGCAGATGCTGGTTAACACTGACGATAGACACAAATAGCTGGAGTAGCTCTGCAGAAGAGGCAGCATTTCTTGACAGAGTGAATGGCTGATGTTTCGGGTCGAGACCCTTCTTCAGACTGAATCTATTTGGTGCCCACAGTAGCAGATCACCATTGAGGGTGAGGGACTGGGTGAACTAATATTTTAAACAGGAAGGTGTATTATGTGCAGTAGTAACCAGCCAGACCAACTCATGAATGTCACTGGAGAACGAATCATGTCACTGATTCCTTCCTCTTAAATTCAAATAGCCCCACTGTCGGATATGTTACAGGAAACCTACCAGTGCTCTGCGCCAGTATTAGTGGCTTCCTTCTGAAGACTTGGCAAATACTGTGTTAAGGATATTGCAACCTGCCCGAGGTCTCCAGACTTCAGCAGGGGAAGAGAGATCATACTCTCGTATTCAGGGAAACAGAAGCCGCCTGGGGAGACTTCTCAGCAGCTTAGACAAGCACTTATGAGGTTGGCAGCAGAGTTCTCCCGGAGTTTCTTTCATAACAAGAATTATATTGGAGTGAAACAAGACTTAGTTTATTGGTTTACTTCACATTCTGTTCTCATGAATTGGTCGAAGCTTGCAAGTGCTGTTTATAGTAGATATTGCTCTCACTCCCAGCCAACCAGTTTTAGTTTTTGTTTTAGAGATACAGCGCAGAAACAGTCCCTTCAGCCCAACGAGTCCGCACTGACAAGCAATCCCCGCATATTAATGGTAGACAAAAGTACTGGAGAAACTCAGCGGGTGAGGCAGAATCTATGGAGCGAAGGAAATAGGCATCGTTTCGGGCCAAAACCCTTCTTCAGACTCACATTAACATATTAACACTATCCCACACACACTAGGATCCATTTACATTTACACCAAGCCAATTAACGTACAAACCTGTATGTCTTTGGAGTGTGGGTGGAAACAGAAGAACACGGACAAAACCCACGTAGGTCACGGGAGGAACGTACAAACTCCTTACAGACAAGCACCCATAGTCGTTGAACCCGTCTCTCGGGCACTGTAAGACAATAGAGCCAATAGCAATATGCCACAGTGCTGCCCTTTAGAGATACAGTGCAGAAACAGCCCCACCGAGTCTGCACCGACCAGCCATCCCGTCGGGTCTCTGGCGCTGTAAGACAGCACCATGCCATCCCCACTACTGCAAAACAATAACTGTGCTCACAACAAACAGACTTAAACCAGAAACAAAGTGCTGGAGTAACTCAACGGGTCAGGCAGCATCTCTGGATGATGTTTCGAGTCTTCAGTCTGAAGTCACCTATCCATGTACTCCAGAGATGCTGCCTAACCTGCTGAGTTACTCCAGCACTTTGTGTCTTTTTTTAGAAACCAGCATCTGCAGTTCCTTGTTTCTAGACTTAGAGTCATAGAGTGATACAGTGTGGAAACAGGCCCTTCAGCCCAACTCGCCCACACTGGCCAACAATGTCCCAGCTACTCTAGTCCCACTTGCCTGCGCTTGGTCCATATCCCTCCAAACCTGTCTTATCCATGTACCTGTCTAACTGTTTCTTAAACGATGGGATAGTCCCAGTCTCAACTACCTCCTCTGGCAGCTTGTTCCATACACCCACCACCACCCTTTATGTGAAAAAGTTACCCCTCGGATTCCTATTAAATCTTTTCCCCTTCACCTTAAACCTATGTCCTCTGGTCCTCGATTCCCCTACTCTGGGTAAAAGACTCTGTGATTCTACCTGATCTATTCCTCTCATGATTTTGTACACCTCTAGAAGATCACCGCTCATCCTTCTGTACTCCATAGAATAGAGACCCAGCCTACTCAACCTCTCCCTATAGCTCACACCCTCTAGTCCTGGCAACATCCTCGTAAATCTTTTCTGAATCCTTTCAAGCTTGACAATACCTTTCCTATAACATGGTGCCCAGAACTGAACACAATATTCTAAATGTGGTCTCACCAACTCCTTATACAACTGCAACATGACCTCCCAACGTCTATACTCAATACTCTGACTGAATGAAGGCCAAAGTGCCAAAAGCCTTTTTGACCACCTTATCTACCTGCGACTCGGCCTTCAAGGAACCATGCACTTGTACTCCTAGATCCCTCTGCTCTACAACACTACCCAGAGGCCTATCATTTACTGTGTAGATCCTGCCCTTGTTCGACGTCCCAAAATGCCTCACACTTCTCTGTATTAAATTCCATCAACCGTTCCTCCGCCCACCTGGCCAATCGATCCAGATCCTGCTGCAATCGTTCACAACCATCTTCACTATCTGCAAAACCACTCACTTTTGTATTGGCAGCAAATTTGCAGGCAGGCAGGCTTTTTCTATTGGTTTGGTTGATGAAATGTACTGCCCATTTGAACTCAAACAATTCATGTTACATCCTCCCCATGTTCAGAGTTAGCTGATGCTGAAGATCACCTATATCAATCATCCATAGGCCAGGGAAGTCAGAAGACTTCTTACGACTGAAGTAACGATTGAGTCCGAGGAGCATGCAGGCGTGTGGACATGAGGTGGGGCAGGATCAGGATTCTGTGATGCCACAGATCATCTCCAGATGATGACAGTGTTCCTGAGAACTGTCCATAACCCTCACTATTCACAAGTTGCGAATGCAGCCATTCGACTGTATATTCAACTAAAAGCACAAGCCAACCAAGGGCAACATGTAGGTAATTTGGGCATTTAGCTCAGCCGTTCAGATGTTGTCGCAAGTCAAGGTTCCACATTGTAGAAGATGCCTGCAGCCCTGCAACAGATGGCAAATCTATCCCACTGGTCGCCCATACACTCGATCTTATATGCGAGTTGTACATAAGCTAGGCGTTCGTAATCTGAGAAGGATGAGTGGTGGGGGAATCTCATTGAAACCCAGCAGATAATGGAAGGCCTGGATGGATTGGATGTAGAAAGAATACTTCCAGTAATGGGAGAGTCTAGAACCAGAGGACACAGCCTCAGGATAACAGGACATTCCATCAGAAAGGAGGTGAGGAGGAATTTCTTTGGACAGAGGATGGTGAATCTGTGGAATTCATTGCTACAGATGGTTGTGAAGGCCAAGTCATTGGGGGGGGGGGGGGGGGGTTATAGTAGAGATGGATAGGTTCTTGATTAGTACAGGTATTAAAGGGAGAAAGCAGGAGAGTGGAGTTTGAGAGGGAAACATATATCAGCCATGATTGAATGTCAGAATAGACTCGATGGGCTGAATGGCCTAATTCCCCTCCTATGTATTATGGTCTTATTTCCACAGAAAAATATAAACATTTATATAGATAACACCCCTTTCATGCATATCAAATTAAACCAGACTTAGTTCCTTCCAAGCATATAAATATTATCAGTCTGGAGATGAGTCTCGCCCCAAAGTCACCCATTCCTTCTATCCAGAGATGCTACCTGTCCCGCTGAGTAACTCCAGCATTTTGTATCTATCTTCAGTGTAAACTAGCGTCTGCAGTTCCTTCCTACGTATTAAAGGTAAGGTTAGAGGGAGAGGAAGGGTGAAAGACAGAAAGCTAGGTTAAATGTCTGCTATGAAACTGCATGGTGCACCATCAGTATCTATTCATTGTCCCAGTCTACTCTTCAAAATGGCTACAGGTATAGTCCTGCTCTGATTGACCAGTATTAGTGCCATCATGCCTATAATAGTCTTGGTTTCACCAAAGAGAAGTGGAAGAACACATCTGTGCAAAGAGAATGTTAAAAATCTTTGACCACAGTGAAGAAATCAAGCATAAAGTGGAGTGATAAGCTTGAAAAGAATGTTCAAGAAGGAACTGCAGATGCTGGAAAATCGAAGGTAGACAAAAGTGCTGGAGAAACTCAGCGGGTGAGGCAGCATCTATGGAGCGAAGGAAACAGGCAACGTTTCGGGGACGAAACCCTTCTTCAGAAAAGAATGTTCTCAGATCAGTAAAGCCCTCAAAGTATTGCTGATTTTGATGATTCTACAGCACATGGAAAGTAGGAGTTTTAGTGGCATTCTGTGGGATTTAGAAGTGGCTGTGAAGATGTACAGGATAATTGAGTATATTGACAGAAACAAGAGCAGGGGTGTTGTACTATATGATGCAAGACATCAGTCAGACTGCAGCTGTAGTATCAAGTACAGTTTTGGTCAATGCACTATAGGAGGGAACCAGAGGAAGTGCGCAGGAGCTTAATGAGGGCTGTAATATTAAAGTTATGAGGAGCTACTGGCTGAAGTAGGATTGTTTTCTTCAGCTCAGTTGAGTTTATTGTCACATGTACCGAGCTACAGTGAAAAGTTTTTGTTGCGTGCCATCCAGCCAGCAGAAAGACAACACATGATTACAAGCGAGCCATTGACAGTGTACAGATACATGATAAGGGAATAACGTTTAGTGCAAGGTAAAACCTTGCCAAATTCCAATCACGGATAGTCCGAGGGTCACCAATGAAGTGCACAGTATTTCAGCACTGCTCTCTGGTTGTGGTAGGGTGATTCTTTGCAGCAAAGGAGGCAGAGGAGAGATTTAATGGAGGTGTGTAAACTTATACTGTTGTGCTGCTGCGAGTAAGAATTTCATTGTTCTATCTGGGACATGTGACAATAAAACACTCTTGACTCTATAATCAGGCCAGACAGGGTAAAGCAGAGAAGTTAGTGTCAGCAGCCGGCACAGGTTTAGTTAATTGAGGGATGAATTGTAGGGAAGTAATATTTCGCTCAACAAACTGCAACGATTTCAAACTCACTTCCTCAACATGTGATGGAGGCCAAAACCCCTCACCGGATTTGTATGATATTTTGCCACAGCCTGCAGTGTTATGGGCTTGTCCCACTTTCATGACCTAATTCACGACCTCTGCCGAGTTTGCCCTTGACTCAAACTCGCAGCATGGTCGTCACGAGGTCGTAGGTAGGTCGTAGCAGGCCGCGGTGCTCGTGCTACGTAGTAGGTACTCGTGGCATCAAGTAGGTCGGGGCGTTTTTCTAGCCTGATGAAAAATGTCCACGAGTAAAAAAGGTCGTGAAAGTGGGACAGGCCCTTTAGGAGACAAGAGCAGGAAAGAGGGAATAAACCTCCAGACCTAAAAACAGACACAAAGTGCTAGAGAAATACAGTGGGTCAGGCAGCATCCCTACACAACGTGGATAGGTGGCATTTTGTGCTGGGACCCATCTTCAGAATCTACTGTCTGTTATGGACATTGCTCGCATGGACATAATCGCTTGAAATGCCTCCTTCGCACCATAAATTTATTCGATGCTGTGATTTCAATTTACCATAATTCAATCTATGTTTTCAATAGCTGAGTTAAACCCAACCCCTCCCCCTCCATCTCTATAGCCAGCAACGCATACCATCAAATTCTGGAATATAAGAATAATGACCATTTAATAACTTCTTGTTATTTTTCCCTGGAATAAATTCCTAAATCTATATTGTAATTGGTTGCTTTGTTGAAGTTGAGGCATTATACCTACTTCAAGAGGAGGTGCTGCAGTGCCTCTACTGATGAGAGGGAGTTACTGCAGTATGACAAAGAGATTTCATAACACATTCAAGTTTAGTTTAGTTTAGACATATAGCGCGGAAACAGGCCCTTCGGCCCACCGAGTACACACCGAGCAACAATCACCGCACATTAAAACTATCCTACACACACTAGGGACAATTTACACTTATACCAAGCCAATTAACCTGCATAAATGTACGCCCTTGGAGCGTGGGGGGGGAGACCAAAGATCTCGGAGAAAACACAGGCAGGTCACGGGGAGAACGTTCAAACTCCATACAGACAGCACCTGTAGTCGGGATCGAACCCGGGTCTCTCGTGCTGCAAGCGCTGTAAGGCAGTAACTCTACCGCTGTGCCACGCTAAAATGACAACAACATCTCTTTCTCTAATAGGGTGGGATGAGGCGGCTGACCATATCTGCAGCCTGTCTAATTCTCCCCTAATACAGCACTCCATCACTCCATCTTGGTCTGGGTGTGTATGAAACCACAGGGTACTGGCCAATATATTAACAAAGGAACTAATTATCATCATTAGAAACAAGGAACTGCAGATGCTGGTCAATAAATAATGGCGCAGAGTGCTGGAGTAACTCAGCATCTTTGGAGAACAGTTCTTTGGAGATGGAGGGAGAAGGGGAAAGTTTTGTACTTAACCAAAATTGGGAAATTAAATATTCATATTGTTGGGTTGTAAGATACCCAAGTGGAATATGAGGTGATGTTGGTACAGCTTGGGTGTGAGCTCGCTCTGGCAACGGAAGAGGCCCAGGACAGAAAGGTCAGTGAGGGAATGGGAAGAGGAGTTAGTATGGTTAACAAGAGGCAGATCCAATGGGCCTTAGCAGACCCAGCACAAGTGATCAGTGAAACAGTTACCGTGTCTACGCCTAATCTCACTGATGTACAAGATGCCACATCGGGCACCAGGTTCACCCTGTCTCACCTGGAAGGAATGCTGGGGTCTCTGGATGGAGAAGAGGGAGGAGGGATGATGATTTGATTTGGTAAACAATAAACAAATCTAGTTAATTTGGTTTGCATTTAGGCTGCTTTGTTGATACAAGGAACTGCAGATGCTGGAATCTAGAGCAAAATGCAAAGTGCTACAGGAACTCAGCAGGTCAGTTGATGTGGACAGTTGACGTTAAGTGTCAAGACCCTTCACCTGAAAGAGTAGAGGGGAAGTAGCCAGTGTAAAGAGGTGGGGGGGAGAGAGGGCAAGAACAAGCAAGCGAGAGGTGGATACATCTGTGGAAGTGTGGAGGAAGGAATTGCAGATGCCGGTTTAAACCAAAGATAGACAAAATGCTGGAGTAACTCAGCGGGACAGGCAGCATCTCTGGAGAGAAGGAATGGGTGACGTTTTAGGCCGGCTCGTTTTCACACCTTACCATTCCTTATCTCTGTATCTCACTCTCCTCCGACTCAGTCTGATGAAGGGTCTCAACCCAAAACATCACCCATTTCTTCTCTCCAGAAAACAGATGAGGAAGGCCTGGTTGGCAAATAGCAGTCGACTGTGTGATGGAGTGTGGAGGTCATTGCAGAGGCTGGGAGATGATAAGTGGAGAATAAGATGCTGCACGTTCTGCCATAACACTGCAATAGCTGGAGGATTGATGATACCGGGGACACTCCTTTCCTGAAATGATACTGTAAATAGCCTGCATTTTCCACTCAATTTATATGGAGGTGCCTCATATGTTCCAGTAGAACTTGAGCACAGTGTTTGCCTGTATTTGTATTTAACAGAGAGTAGAGATCTGAAGTAAATTACAGTCTGTAATATAAAGTTCTGCTAATTCATGTAATGATGTGCCGATATCTGAGAATAAGGTACAGGCTACAATCTAATTGAAGGTTTGTTTTACCAGCAGACGCAGTGTAACGTTTTGTTTGAACCTCTTCAGATGATTCATGCAATTGCTGTGTGTCATTGGACCAGATGGACCAGTTGGTTGATTCAGCTTTGAGTTTATTGAGGAGGCAGCTATATAAATCAAAGATCCTATAGCGGAGCAAGATAGATCACTCCTGCTAAATGCAATAGGCTGATGTGTAGTACGCAACGGAACGTAACGTGGGCCTTTTTTTCATCCATTTCCGTAACCCGACCATACCAGACTCGCTGTGTAATCAACGTTGCGGGGGAACAGTTTGTGTTAATAAATTAAAATTCTGAAAATGTGGAGAAGATTTTTGCCAAATAACTTTTATTTTTACGAGGATGTTTCCGTAACCGGCTTCCGTCTCTGCATTATTAACCTATGGGATCTATGGTGCGAAGACGGAAGCCGGTTACGGAAATGGGGCCTTAAATCACGCATGAATCTGCCCATGACTGTACTACGTGTTTTTCGTCGAGTGGACCATCTTGCTCGCTATAGGATCTTTGATATAAATGACCTCACAATTTAAGGACAACACAATGACGCAGCTGGTGGAACCGCTACTTCACAGTGCCAGAGACCATGATCAATGCTGACCTCGGCTCTGTGTGTGTGTGTGTGTGTGTATGTGGAGCTTGCAGATTTTCTCTGTGTGTCCGCATGGGTTTCCACTGGGTGCTCCAGTTTGCACTCTCATCACAAAGATGAGCAGGTTTGTTGGTCAATTGGCTTCTAAGTTGCCACATGTGTGTAAAGAGTGGACGCAAAGTTGGATAGCATCGGCTCTATGGTTGGCATGGACTCATGGGGCCAAAGGGCCTGTTTCCATGCTCTCTCTAAATTAAACTAAACTAATCCCAAATGCTCTTCATTTGTCTTTGCTGGGCAATATAACAGTGTGGAAATTAAGCAAAAGTTGGAACAGAGATGACAGTAATTCACTCCAACGACGTCATGTAGTAAATGGCAGCTGGAGTTTAACTCTTGGTGCCTCTACATTCTCAAATGAAGATACAATCACTTACCCAGTTTCATGGATACCTACAGAATATTTGCTACTGCCTTCATATTTAATCTGACTGAAACTACTTAATGGATTGAGGAAGGGTCTCAACCTGAAACGTCCCCCCAACCCTGCTCTCCAGACATGCTGCCTGTCCCGCTGAGTTACTCCAGCTTTTTGTGTGTATCTTTGGTTGAAACCAGCATCTGCAGTTGCTTCTTACACACTACTTAATTAATAAACTCAGCAGGTAAGGCAGCATCTATGGAGCGAAGGAAATGGGCAACGTTTCGGGTCGAAACCCTTCCAAAAAAGACGTTGAAAGGGCAGAGTCCTCCTTGTCCCCATCTTCCACCCTACCAGCCGTCACATACAACAAATAATCCTAAAAAAAGAAAGGTCTCGACCCGAAACATTGCCTATTTCCTTCGCTTCATAGATGCTGCCTCACCCACTGAGTTTCTCCAGCATTTTTGTCTACCTTCGATTTTCCAGCATCTGCAGTTCCTTCTTAAACATAAATAATTAATAATCTCAGTCAGATTAAATATGAAGACAGTAGCAAATATTTCATATCCATCAAACCAGGAGAGAGATTTGTGTCTTTATTGGAGAATGTAGAGGGACCAAGGTTTAAACTAAAGCTGTCATTTGAATACAGAAGTGAGCCAATTAGCAGAAAACATATATATTTTAGTTTGGGGGGTATATAACACTCTGCAGCAAGCACCACAGGTTATTTGCATAGTAAATAATCTTCCACGCTTAATACAACACAATAGGAAGTATTTTAGAAACATAGAAAATAGGTGCAAGAGCAGGCCATTCAATATGATCATGGCTGATCATCCACGATCAGTACCCCGTTCCCGCTTTCTCCCCACATCCCCTGATTCCGTTATGCACTAAGAGCTAAATCTACTGTAACTCTCTCTTGAATACACCCTTGGTCCATGGAATCAAACTAACTCTCAGCTGTACAACCACCAATGGTCCCATTCCCCCTTTTCAGTCGCTCTACTTCTTACCAGCTCCCACACATGCCCAATTATCCTTTTTTATTTAATTACTTTACCATTTACCTACAGAAGCAATACCGGTAGTGGCCAATTAACACATCCTTTCAGAAATTGGAAGAGTGATGGAAAATGCATCTGTTCACGAGAACATGTAAACTCTAATCAGAGAGCAGCCAAGAGGTTCGGATCAATCCCAGATTTCTGGATCTATGATGTAGAAATGCTAACTGCTGCACCTTTCTGCTACCCTGTAGTAATACATTTATTAGGCATCTCAAGGGAATCCACTGTGCAGAGGTGAATTTGGAAGCAGAACTCAAAAGCAGTATGAATAGTTGAGTATAAATACATTTAAGGGATAGACTGGATACACTGCATAGACTTGGCTTGTACTCGCTAGAAGATTAGAAGATTGAGGGGGGATCTTATAGAAACTTACAAAATTCTTAAGGGGTTGGACAGGCTAGATGCAGGAAGATTGTTCCCGATGTTGGGGAAGTCCAGAACAAGGGGTCACAGTTTAAGGATAAGGGGGAAGCCTTTTAGCACTAAGATGAGGGAAACATTTTTCACACAGAGAGTGGCGAATCTCTGGAATTCTCTGCCACAGAAGGTAGTTGAGGCCAGTTCATTGGCTATATTTAAGAGGGAATTAGATGTGGCCCTTGCGGCTAAAGGGATCATGGGGTATGGAGTGAAGGCAGGTACAGGATACCGAGTTGGATGATCAGCCATGATAATATTGAATGGCGGTGCAGGCTCGAAGGGCCGAATGGCCTACTCCTGCACCTATTTTCTATGTTTCTATGTAAATTGGTGAAGAAAAAGACAAGGTGACTACTGTGGAGCATAATCAATGTCAATGACCAGTTGGGCCAATGGCCAATTTCTGATCTGTACATCCCATATAACAAAACCCAGAGCCCTGTTATAAATGGTCTTGCAATCCATACATTTAAGTAATTATCCTGAAAGTTTATTCTTAAATAATGAGACACATAAAAGCAAAGCCACTTATTTGTCTGCATCTTGAACTCATGCACATATACAAAAAGGTATGTCATTTTACAAACTATGTAAGTATGGGTTTATCCAGTTACACCATTCAATCTAAAATGCAAGGTATTGTACCTGCCAAGTATTCTTTCACAAGAGTACTGATTTTACTATTTAAACTATAATCAGCTTGTAAAGCTAGTATTTTATATATTAGATTAGTCTAAGCACAGAATAAACCAAGATTTAAACTAAAGCTGTCATTTGAATCCAGAAGTGAGACAAATTAGCAGAAAATATATATAATTTAGTTTGAAGTATGAAAGAGTCTGGTCAAATAGCACAAGGTTATTTGCATAGTTCCACACTTACTACAACACAATAGGAAGTTTTTTGGTCCATACAATCCAAGATTCATGCCTTGGTTGCTTTGATTCTTAATGATTAGCTGTTTGTACTGTATATCTGTTTGCACAATACTATCATGCCCAGCACAGCTAACGGGTTCGAGGGTTATGGGGATAAACCAGGAACAGGGGTACTGATTTTGGATGGTCATATTGAATGGTGGTGCTGGCTCGAATGGCCCATTACTGCACCTATTTTCTGTGTTTCTATGTTTCTATCTGGCTATGTGTAAATATCATAACATTAAACTTGTTTGATGCCCTCTGTGTGTAAATGTACTTCCTTCTATTAACCCCACCCTCATGGACCACATGGATCTAAAGTAAAGCCATTCCGTCTGTCTACCAATAACTAACCTCAGTTAAGAGGAAGAATACTCGCTTTCGTACCACTCAGCCGTTTCAACCATCATTACTGAGTAGCACCAGCATTAATCACCAGGAGCAATAACTAACCATCACACCCTTTCATGAAAGGAAGTGGAAGCAGTAAATGCCCATTAACTCAATCAGTACCTATAGGAGAAAAGTAACATTGCACATTATCCTCCTGGAATTTGGGATTCTAAAGGTTTCATACCTTTCACATTGACAGGCATGTGTGAATTAGTGAATGCATTGACAAGAATTAGCGGCTGATGATTGTAGACACATTCTGCCGTGAAATGAACATCATTGCCTAATTGTTTATAGACAGTTGAATGCATTAGTTGGATGTGGAGTGGCCACACATATATAAAGATTTGGATGCCTCTATTGATAACCTGTTGTAAAGCAGAGCCATGTGGAGAAAGTAAAGGGTCAGATTCCATCTCTGGTGCAAGCTGAGCTGAGAAATCTCAGCAAGAAACTATAATAATAACACGCCACTGTTGGCACAGCACCTGGTCTATGGAAGGGGGAATCACAGAGGTCGAACCCTAACCCTGCAACCAATGTTATAAAACAGAATTGAGTTACATTATGCTTGACAAATAAGATTTGCAAAGTTTTGTATTTAACACATTTTATATTTCAGAAAGAACTAAATCTTACATTTATAACGAGTCTTTCACATTCCAAACAACTCAAGGCATTTGTAGCCAGCAAGATGCATCATTATGCTGATGTTTAATTTAGTTTAGTTTAGAGATACAGCGCGGAAACAGGCCCCCAGGCCAACTGAGTCCAAACCAGCCAGTGACCAGAGCAATATTCTAGAGCAAGCACGTTGTATAAATCTGTTGGATGTTCTGAAGTCATTATCCTAAGTATTCTCAGAAGTTGATTGGATGTCATAATCCACACTCGTTCATTTACATATCTGAACCCAGTAACTGCAAACTCAAGATGCATCTCAACGTGTTTCCAAGTGCTGATAAACAATGGGGGAGTTTAAACTGACTACTCTCTAAGTTGTTGCCATGGGGGTCCATAACCAGGTGGTGACTTTTAAATGCAATGTCTATACCGTGGGCTCCTAATACAAAGATAGTCAGTAAACTATTTCAGGGAGTAAACATTCCCCTTGCCATTGTCAATGTGTCGCACAAGTGACAGCTTAGAACTTAGATGAGGCCAGAGGCTGATTAATAACAAGGTTCAGGTACAAATTTACAGCAAAAGGGATTTCCCCATCAACTGCTTGCCTGAACCTTCTGATCAAATATTTATTTAAGACACTGAAATATATAATTTCACGATTATAGTGAAAAAGTATCTGAAAAAGTGTATTCGAAAAATGCTTAGTTTAGTTCATCTTCAATAACCAATAAGCAAGTTTTATTTCACTCACAGTTTAACAAAATATTAAAAATGATCTCTTTAAATAAAAAAATATATACTCTGTTGTCTATCCACTCTAACAACTACCAAGGTATATTCTCATTCTGGGCAGCTATGTATTCGATAGCTGCCCTTGCAGCTGAATAACACACAACCACCACAAAGACTCGTGTTTCACAGATATCTTGCAGGCAAACTGTTTCGGAGCAAGAACTGGCAATTAATTACAGAGGGGAGGAAAAAGAGGGAACACTTGCAGCAATTAAGACATCCCGCAGTTCAAACATTTATTGCCAACAGCACATTCAATCAAAAACAAAATCTGTCCTCATAAACTCACCGCTTGGACAAGGTCGGCAACCAGGCAACCCACGAGCATTAGCGAGAGCCTGAAACGAAGTTGTGAACAGTTTTTTTTCAAGGTTCAATATACAACATAGGAAAGAACCTGCTTCTGAATACAGTAGAGCGGGCTTTAACAGTTATAGGAGAGACGATGATACCGCTGCAAGGATTTATTTAAAACAATTGCTGCATTGCTGAGAACTTGCACTTACCCACTGATCATTTTGAAGGACATTGGAAGTCTCTTTGCGTAAAGGGAAGATTTCAAGGATGCCTTTAGATCACCAAGCGATCGAGTCGTGTCGCCTCAACCATTGAAAGATCACGATCTCTGCCTCACCATCTCTTTGGGGGGGGGGGGGGGGGGGGGGGGAGAGAGAGAGAGAGAGAGAGAAAGAATTTGAATCGCAAAGGAACTTAGGGGAAAGAAACATATGCCGAACAGATCAAAGAATAAGCATGCTTTTTAAAAGAAGGCAACATGCGGGCGGATCTGTGGAGTGTATAATCCCAACACACACTTTTGTCTACCTCCGAACCTATTTCACCCGTCTCCGCCACTAAAACCATGCAAGCGTTTAGTCTGGGAGAGAGGGCTGGGGGAAGGGGAGGAGTTTTCAATGAGCACCAACTTTTTTTTTTGGAAAGAAACCCCCCCCTCCCAATTCACAGTATATTATAGTCTCACACCAAAAATAGCAGCAAGTGCATGGAGTAGTATTAGAGTCTCGGCGGCAGAAGGGCAAAGATACTACTAGCTGCTGCTGTACGGTTTTTGTTTTAACAGCCGATGCTTTGTACAAATTGTTTCACTGATTATACCCACTCCTTTCTCGTTATCAGCGAGCTGCTTTCGCTAATCCACCGCCAGCGTCCAGAGATTTCTTTTTTTTTAAATCAATTCCTTGCTAACGCTGCTGCAGACTCTTTGATAGAGTCGCTAAAGTAAAATAGTTCCACAAAGAAAAGTTTCCAAAGAACTAGAGAGCAGACAATGGGTGGGGAGGTGGTGCTTGGAGGGCGGGGCGTTACGTCCCCTTTGCCTTCCCGAGGTGATTTGATCTATTCCTCGACTCCCTCCACCTCGAACGCATCAGGTTGAATCCCTTTTTTTGCGTCGTTGTGGGAAGTGATTCCTGACGGGTCCCGGAGACCAAAGCCCGGCTGCCAAATAGAGAGAGAGAGAGGGAGAGACAGAGGGGGGGAGAGAGGAAGTAGATACATGTAGCGCTGAGCTATAATTGAGCAGACTCGCTTGATTCTCTTTCGCTCTCTCTGCTCTAAACAGTGTTATTTCTTTTTCTTTTTATTATCCCCCGTTTCCAAGCAGAACATGTGTGGATGTGCAAAGTTTGTCAGTTGATCAGTCTCTTGCCGAGAGCTGAAAATGTGGGTTGGAAAATCTTTAGCCTTTGATCAGCTTGCTGCCCTGTACGTCTTGCTATCGCTGCTGACAACTTGGGTGCAGGACTCGGACACAGCGGTGAGTACCCTTTACTTTGTTTTCTACACTTTTATTCTCTTTGGGAAAAAAATAAAAGTATTCAAGATCACACCTAAGATATTAAGAAGAGAAGAACAATGTATATATATGTTTTCACTTGGAGTATTGCGGTGGTGATTATTTTTAACCGCATGTTATAAACAACACTAAAGAGTTATGTTCAAGTGGGAAGAAGATAGTGGAGCGGTGCGGGTTTTTGGGAAGGCGACGTTGGCGTGAATCTTGCTATCTGGCCGCTTGTAATGGTGGATGTGATCCGCTGTGGTCTTGGCTGCTTGTAACATCAGTCGGCCCAGCAATAGGTGAGCAATTGCAATCTCATTTAGACTTGTTTTTCTTCTTGTAAGTGTGTGCAGTTTGTGCAAGTGTGTGTGCAGTTTCCCTCCTCGCAAACTGATGAGTACAAACTTGTACCCAGTCAAGTGTGCAGGAGTGGAGTGGGGGGAGAGTGCAGACAGACAGGAGGAATGCACATCTCGCCTTCATCTGTACTTTTTGATCCTTATCTTTTGTCTGTCTGATTTTTGTCAAACGTAGATCCCAATGGATTGAAGAGCCCCGGGTAAAACTGGTTTCTCTCCCCCTCTCCCTGTCTCTACACTGTCCCTCTGACGGATGGTCTGTACGGAACTCGCCGTGTGGTTGCAAAGTGCGGAATATTGCCATCGGTTGCAGTCGGCTTTTGTTGAGGCGGTTCGGCTCGTGTTACCCCGGTCCCTTCCCCTCGGAACTCGGCCTCGCTTTGTTGCAAAGGTGCATTTGACGGGAGGGTTAACAGTGAGTGACTGAGACTTGTTTATTTTAGCACTTTAGATTCTGCAGGAAAAGGAGGAGACGTCCCTGACAGCAAGCAAGCTGCCAGTACCTGGAAAAGCATCCTTTCGGCAGCCTGCTTCAGTATTGACGATAGGTTCTTGGTTCTTCTTGGTTTCTTGGTCCTCCAAAATATTCCAAATGGAATTTAAACTGGAGGTTGGGAAAGGGATACTTTTTTTTTGCAAAACCTTACATTTTAGGGAAAAGAAATCAATCGTATCCAGTATATGTAGGAAGGAACGCAGATGCTGGTTTAAACCGATGATAGACACAAAATGCTGGCGTAACTCAGCGGGTCAGGACAGCATCTCTGGAGAGAAGGAATAGGTGACGTTTCGGGTCGAGACCCTTTTTCAGACACCCATTCCTTCTCTCCTGAGATGCTGCCTGTCCCGCTGAGTAACTCCAGCATTTTGTGTCTATCTTCAATCTTATCCAGCTTGTGGGAGGTGTTGCTTCAGGAAGCTTGTCAGAGTTACCTACTGTTGCTTTGGCATTTATCTACAGGTCAGAGAGGGGTGCGGGGATGAGGGAGATGTTATGAAAATTGTTAAAGTGCAGGAACAATAAAAGATTGTCCATGGACGCAATACTGTCTACAAGTTCACTTGCTGGTCTATCGTTATTTTTTGCCAGACATGTTTGGCTCTGGCTGATGGTTGAATGAAAGTGAGTGTGTGTTGGAGATGGGGGGGGGGGGGGTCTAACCCCCTGTCTGAGGCTTGCAGGCTCTGGGGTTCAAAGACCTGAGCCCAAAATCAGTGTGACCATCCAATGCATTACCACCAGTGCCATCAGAGGTGTTAACTTTACTGTCTGCGCAATGTACTACATACAGGTGTAAAATATCCATTGGGATTATTTACCCCTAGGGAACAACAGGGAAGCTATTCCTCGTCTCCTGGCCAATGTTCAATTCATTCGCTAAATAGATTATATGTTTACAATTAAATTCTTCATGGGAATTTGGGACGTCCATCACATTTCATAGTTTATAACCACAACCACACTGTATCTATATCTCTACATCACCATCTATATCTCTTGCTTCCCTTTCCCCTCAGTCTGAAGAAGCGTCTCAACCCGAATTGTCACCTATTTCTTTTCTCCAGAGATGCTGTCTGTCCCGCTGAGTTACTCCAGCTTTTCGTGACTATGCTGAAAGAAGTATTTCATTTAATGGGGATTGTGAAAGTTGTTGCATAAATGTGCCTCTCTTTCTTTCATCCGTCTATTTCTTGTGCTTCTTTCTGTATAATCGACCCTGTGAACCTGTACTCTCCTCCGAATTCCTGTCTCCATAACGACTGCTGCAGAGTAGCAGTTGAGTTGAAGACATACAGGTTCATTCATTCAGCCTCTAGCTTGTGGAAAGAAGAAGGTTGGCTAAGAAGCAACTGCAGATGTTGGTTTAAACCGAAGATAGACACAAAAAGCTGGAGTAACTCAGCGGGACAGGCAGCACCTCTGGAGAGAAGGAATGGGTGACGTTTCTGGTCGAGACCCTTCCTCAGAAGAAGGTTGTGCTTTTTAAGAATATCTAGGTGGACATATGGATTAGTGTAGGTGGTTGATGGTCACTACAGACTCTGTGGGCCAAAGCGTCTGTTCCCATCAGCAGAGTACAAAGTGCTGGAGGAACTCAGTGGGCCAGGCAGCATCTGGGGTGGGAAGTGGCGATGCGACCCTTCCAACTCCTCCAGCACCTAGTTTTTACTCAAGATCCCAGCATCTGCAGTCTCTCGTGACTCACTGTCAAAGGGCACACAGTTGCTTCCTCATGGCTATGTCATGCTCTATGACTTTAGAGCACTTCACTCTAATCCTAAATGCATGTATAGAAAATAATAAGTTCTTGTTAAGTGATTGCAAGGCCTATATAATATGCTTAGGAAGGAACTGCAGATGCTGATTTAATCTGAAGATAGATACAAAATGCTGGAGTCATTTAGCGTGTCTCTGGAGAATAAGAATAGGTGACATTTCGCAGTCTGAAGAAGGGTCTCGACCGGAAACGTCACCTATTCCTTTTTTCCAGAGATGTTGTCTGTCCCGCTGAGTTACTCCAGCTTTTTGTGTCTATCTTCTATATACAAAAGCTGTTTTCCATGTTGTGTTGTTATCTGTGGCTTGGGTTTTTTCATTTTGTTCAGAGGAAGAGGGGGTACCTGAGAAGGGAAGTATTTACTATTCATCGTTAACATCCACCGTGAAGATGATGTTGGGCCATTGTTTCCGAATGCCGCAGTGCTTGTGGTTTTCGGTAGGCAGCTTCAGGATTTGAACATAGCAATCAAATAATAGCAATATCTTTCTATTGAGGATGATGTCCTTTTCTGAGGGGCAAATGAAAATCATGTTGCTTCCAGGCTAGCTGGGCTTAAGAAGCCTTGCAGTGGCCTTCTAGTTGGGGTTAAGAGACATTGCAGTGTACCTTGTAAATGGTGCATATTGTGCCCATTATATGCCAATGGTGGAGATAGTGTATGTGGAAATGATGGCATTCACCGCACTCTTGATCTGGACCTTGTTTCCTGGTACAAAAGCTTCCAAGATTCGAGAGGCTAGTCAATCCATCAGACTTGTTCTTGGAGTCTTCGTATCCATTTAGCAGATCGCCCTATGCTTTGAGCTGATGGTGACCCATATGATGTTGATGTAGGAAGCTTTAGTCATGCTAGTGCCATTGAATGTTAAAGGACGTGGAAAGCTAGTCATTAACCAGCTGATGTGTGGTGTGAATGATGCTTCATATTAGTCAGTTGAATGCTGTTCAAGTCTTGCTGCAGCCTGGCACAATCTGCTTTATTAACTGGGAGTAAACTGTTATTAGTGGCAATCTTGTGAATTAGAATGCTTCTGACTCAAAACCTACTCTTGCGATTGTGTAAGAACTGCAGATGCTGGTTTAAACCTAATTTGAAGAAGGGTCTAGATCCGAAACGTCGCCTATTCCTTTTCTCCAGAGATGGTGCCTGACCTGCTGAGTTCCTCCAGCTTTCTGTGTCTATCTACTTCTCGGGACTGGTTGCGAAAGCTTTCCTTTCTCCTGGCTAGATGTAAAATATTTCAAGTAGAGAGGGGAGTTATTATTATCCTTCTACTGCTTATCCCTCAATGAACGATATCAAAGCATATTATCTTCTTATTATGTGCTATCTGCATGCATATTGTGGACACCCCCCTCCTTTACATTGTGCCAATCTCTGCAAAACTGCTTCTTTCGCTGCAGATAGCTTTGGAGTGTCCTGATCTAGTGGGAGGGGGAATATAAGTGTGGACCCTTTTATCTTGCAGACAACATAAGAGTTATTTTGTGTTGGAGGGAACTGCAGATGGTGGTTTAAACCAAAGATAGACTGCTGGAGTAACTCAGCGGAACAGGAGAGAAGGAATGGGTGTGGTTTCGGGTCGAGACCCTTCTGGTCTTTTTGTTGAATGTGAGAATTGTTTTGGCTTGCTGTTTCATGTTTCCAAATAATGGTTTCCGAATAAAACTGAATTTGTGGGGGAGAGTACAGTGCGTATCCACATTATGCTGTGTATTCAGCAAGGAAAGGTTCCTACTTCATTGAATCAGATTGAATTCTGCTCATTAAAGTTGATTAATGCAGTTATGTGAAACTCCATACATTACCTGATATCACTCTTGTCATGAATATCCAACCTACAGCGCTGAATCCTTTACCTAAATTTTCAGTTTAGTTTATTGTCACGTATACCGAGGTACAGTGAAAAGCTTTTGTTGTGTGCTAACCAGTCAGCAGAAAGACAATGCACACGATTACAATTGTGTATTTACATTTACAGCATATAGATACATGATAAGGGAATAACATTTAGTGAAGAAACACTCTTATACCTTTTACACACCTCTTACCTCACTGCTATTTTTTTTGCATTGACAGCATATGTCTAGATCTCTTGCTCGATTCACACCCCACCTCCCTGTCAATAACAGGCAAGCTGGGAATCAGAAACGGGCCAGAGGTAGAATTTATTCTATCCATTCACGTGATGTGGTTGACAAAGGCAATGCTGGCAGTTATTGTTCTTTCTTAATTGTCCCATGAACCACAGAGGGAGTTAAGCGTGAACCACTTTGCTGATTCTCAATCACATATCCATATGGTCCGGATGGGTGTGGATACCAAATCTCCATACACGACTTGCGCTTGTGAATCAAATGGGTTTTTACAACAAACTATTGGTTTTATGATTATTCCTCAAATACCAAATTTATTTAGCTAATTGAATATAAATTCTAGTTGCCATGGTGGAATTTGAGGTCATATCTCTGGACTAATGGTCCGGCATTCCGTTGTTTGTTCAATAATCATCCCCAAATAAATGGCTTTTCTAGGTGAGGAGAACTGGACCTTTAAGGGCCTGTCCCACCAGCATGCGCCTGCATGCGGCAAGCGCAACCTAACGTGGTCGCTTGAGCCGTACGGCCTCGAGGGGCCGGTCCTACTTCGATCGCCGGAGCCGTATGGAGTTGTGCGGAGCTGGTCCCAACATTGCGCGGGGCTCCGAAAAAATGACCGTGGTCAAAAATTCTGTGGCAACGACCTGCCGACCCGCAGCCACCTCGACGCCGTACGCCACGCGCAAACTTCCTGCAGACTTCGCTCGCACTTCATGTCACTCACTCGACCTCCGCACGGCCCCCGCTTCTGGTTAGGTCGCGCTTGCCGCATGCAGGCGCATGCTGGTGGGACCGGCCCTTTAGGTCGCGCTTGCCGCATGGAGTCGCATGCCCGTGGGACAGGCCCTTAAGGCTCACTTGGAGATAAAAACGATACACGGGGTTTAATGTTATGGAACAGAACATTTGAGATGGGGTCTAAAATGGCTTTGGTCTTCATAGAAACATAGAAAATAGGTGCAGGAGGAGGCCATTCAGCCCTTCGAGCCAGCACCGCCATTCATTGTGATCATTCCTAGTATTTACCTGGGCAAATCTTTGGCTCGTCTGACAAATCAGAAGCAGTAAGGGTGTGGGGATGGAATGAGGCTTTCACAGGGATCTGGATATTATCAGCTTGCGAGGCACTTGATGTTTACTTCAAAATTGGAGTCAAACCCTGTTTCAATGTGTTGCGCTGGATTGAGAATCAATATCTATGCCAGCCTCCCACATTGTATTGTAAAATTTGACAACAATGCATTTTAAGTAATACTGTAATATTTTGCACACTGAATCGTGGGCTGGAGCAGGATCAGTACATCATCTCCTGTCAGGAGCTTTATACATATCATGCAGCTGCTGTAACTTTCACATATAGCCTGCTTTTCTATCTATACACTGTAAATGGCTCAATTGTAATCATGTATTGTCTTTCCACTGACTGTATAGCACGCAACAAAAGCTTTTCACTGTACCTCGGTACACGCGACAATAAACTAAACTGCTCGGAAGACAGTCATGTCAAGTCGATTTGCGGTTATTGCAATTGGGGAAAAAACTGCCCCAAGTCCCCTAAAGCAAAGACTCCCAGGAGATGAGGGAATGACAGAGGAGTCATTATCTCTACGCATTCCCTCTCATCCTCATGGACTCCCACATTGTGAGTGGTCCTAAGCCATGGGGAGTGGAGCTGATGACTGGGCTATCCTTTGCTGCATGTAGCTCTGCATGTTTTTTTTAGAACGAACCTGTGGCTAGTGAAGGAAGCTCCAGAGAGTTTGCAAGACATCAGGTTGAGTGTGCAGACATGGTCATGGCCAGCTCATTCATGTCATTAGCTGCTTGACAGATGCCCAGCAAACACCACTGCATACTAAATTATTGCTAAATGACTTTCTGTCACCTTTTTTCTATCCCTGCTGTTTGATTGTCTTTTGAACTGTTTGAAAATGTCATTATTTAAATACATAATAAATTCATTTGAAATAGCAGCATATATCAATTAAAATTTTTATTAATATGAAGAACACAAGCCATGTACTTGACTTGGGCTTGCAGTAGAATGCACTTTATCAGTAGTTCAGTTTAGTTTATTGTCCCATGTACCCTAGGTACAGTGAAAAGCTTTTGTTGCGTGCTATCCAGTCAGCAGAAAGACTGATTACAACGAGCCATTTACAGTGTACAGATACATTGTATGGGAATAACCTTTCGTTATTTCCAAACTTGCAGGTCACACAAATCTTGGAAACACAGATAAAGGGGCTGTCCAACCGCGGCGACCTAATTGGCAAGTTTAGAAGAGTTTGCCCTCAACTCGTACTCGCAGCATGGTTGTCACGAGGTCCTAGGAGCTCTCTGTAACTCTTTGTAACTCTCCTACATGCTCGAGAGTAGTCCCCGCGTACTCGAGGCCTCAGTTAGGTGGCGGCTTATTTTTCAACATGCTGAAAAATGCCCGTGAGTAAAAAAAGGTCACCATGGAAGATATCGATGATATTTTTTTTTACTCGTAAGTTTAGTCGAAGTAGGTCGTAGTAGGTCATCATGTTATTTGTAGGTAATCGAGGGTAGTCGAAGGTAATCAAAGGTAGTCGTAGATAGTCTTCAACATAGTCGAAGGAGGTTGAAGGAGGTCTTCTACATAGTCGAAGGAGGTCTTCAACATGACACTTTTTCAAACTCTTCTAAACTCGCCAATTAGGTCGCCGCAGTGAGACAGCCCCTTGACTGTGAGGAGGATAGGTATGCGCATCATTAGCTTAGTGGAATGGGCATGCTACAGAGAGTGCAGTGGAATCAGATGGCACAATTCTCATAGGTGCAGAGGGGTTGGCGATAGATGTGGAGATATTATCGAAGGGAACAGAGGTGGTTGAGACGAGTTTAAAAAAGCAAGGGTGATCATGAGCTTTAGAAATGGAGGCTTCTGGTACAAAAGTAACCTGTGTCTCCAATGTGCTGGCTTTTGGTGAAGATTTTAAAACTCTCTTCAGCCTCTGCTTAAGTATTGGGTTCAGATCTAGTTACCATACTTTGACAGGCTTAGAAAGATTGCAAAGGAGATTTACTGAAACAATTTCAGAGACAAGGAACCTCAGTCTAATGGGCATGCATGGGAATCTGGAGTATTCAACTTGGATTAGAGAAAGTTGGGAGGGGATCATAGTCAGGCATTTAAAATCCTAGAGGTTTTGTGGAAGTCAATAAAGAGGAACTTCCCATTGGCAGATAGCAAGTAGGTAGCACTTGGAATGCATGGGGGAGTGGTGGAGGCAGATTCAATTGTTGCATTCTAAAGGAAGTAGATACATGCTTGAAAACATTTAAAGGAATGTATGAGAGGGCAGAGGAGTGAGACTGTTAAGATTGTGAGAGCAGGCACAAAATCATTGTGCCAAATAACCTCCTTCCACACCGTAGCTTTTTAGTGAAGTTACTGATAATCACATGGAGGAGAAAAATTAAAATGCCTGCTTAACATGGCATAGGTTGAAAAGGACAAAAATACATAGTGTGTCTCTGGTTGATGATGCTCTTCTAGAATCTAGAAATCCAAAATGCACTTAATTTTCCTTTATAATCCTATCTTTATGCTTACAAGCTTTTAGCAGATGTTTCCCATCTTAAACAAGGGTGGATCATTGACTACTTGTAATACCATATTAGTATAACATTGGCCAGTATATTATCAGAGTCCTCCCAGTTTTGCTAGCCCTTGCTGTCTCCTCCCCTTCCTTAACCCTCGAGCTGTCTCCTCCCATCCCCCCCAGCCCTCGGGCTCCTCCTCCTCCCTTTTTCCTTCCTTCTCCCCCCCCACCCCCCATCAGTCTGAAGAAGGGTTTGGGCCCGAAACGTCGCCTATTTCCTTCGCTCCATAGATGCTGCTGCACCCGCTGAGTTTCTCCAGCATTTTTGTGTACCTTTTATCAGAGTCCTGCTTGGCTTCAGTTTAAAACGGTTTCCCTTTCTTTATCACTGCTGTTGAATCTTTCTCTGCACACTCTTCATTGTCTTCCTTAAATGCATTGGGCAGCACGGTGGCGTAGTGGTAGAGCTACTGCCTTAAGGGCCTGTTCCACGAGCATGCGACTGCATGCGGCAAACGCGACCTAACGTGGTCGCTTGAGCCGTACGGCCTCGTGGGGCCAGTCCCACTTCGATCGCCGGAGCCGTATGGAGTTGTGCGGAGCTGGTCCCGATATCGGGCTCCGAAAAACTGGCACTGTTCAAAAATTCCACGCGGCCACGCCTTGCCGGCCTGCAGCCGCATTGAGGCCGTACGCACCGCCTCGACGGGCGCACGCACCGTCTTGATGCCGTAGGCAGCGTCTCGACGGCATGCACCTAGCGCGAACGTCCTGCGGACTTCGCTCGAACTTCACGTCAACTCGTACGGGATCACTCAACCTCCGCGCGGCCCCAGCTTCCGGTTTGGTCGCGCTTGCCGCATGCAGTCGCATGCTCGTGGGACAGGCCCTTTACTGCGCCAGACACCTGGCTTTGACACTGACTATGGGTGCTTGTCTGTACAGAGTTTGTACGTTCTCGCCAAGAGCTGCGTGGATTTTCGCCGAGATCTTCCATTTCCTCCCATTCTCCAAAGGCGTACAAGTTTGTAGGTTAACTGACTTAGTATGAATGTAAAATTGTACCTAGTAGTATTAATGTGCAGCGATCAATGGTCGGTGCGGACTCGGTGGGCCGAAGGGCTTGTTTGCAGATGACACAATGCTGAGTGGCAGTGTGAACCGTGAGGAGGATGATATGAGAATGCAGACTTGGACAGGTTGGGTGAGTGGGCAGATGCAGTTTAATGTAGATAAATGTGAGGTTATCCACTTTGGTGGCAAAAACAAGAAGGCAGATTATTATCTAAATGGTGTCAAGTTGGGAAAAGGGGAAGTACAACGGGATCTGGGGGGTCCTTGTACATCAATCAATGAAAGTAAGCATGCAGGTACAGCAGGCAGTGAAGAAACTAGATCGATGGCATCTGAGGGTTTGTGGTTGTAAGTCGGTCATGTATCGTGGTTGGCACTGCTCCCTACAGTTATTGGCCATTGAGGATCATGTCCACTGTGCCCATTGATGGATGGGATTTAGACAATGATTTGGGATTTGGCCAAGGGTAAGAAAGTGATTGAAGAGGGCTCTGGAGATATCTTTTCCTTTTGGCGGTTCATCTGCATTCACCACAATTGAATTTGTCTCCTTTCTTGATCACAATTACAACTCGAATGCGATCCCCTGGCATGATGTTCTTTCCTCAGCCTTGCAGACAGACTGGTGACTCAACATCACTGGGAATTGCATTGTGCACATCATCAAGATTGATCTGAAGTCTAGCACATTGAGCACCTGAAAAGAAAATGTAGCTTCTCAACCAAAAAAGCCTCCAGGACTAAAGGTTAATTCCCGGGATGGCGGGACTGTCATATGCTGAGAGAATGGAGCAGCTGGGCTTGTACACTCTGGAGTTTAGAAGGATGAGAGGGAGTCTCATTGAAACATATAAGATTGTTAAGGGCTTGGACACACTAGAGGCAGGAAACGTGTTCCCGATGTTGGGGGGAGTCCAGAACCATGGGCCACAGTTTAAGAATAAGGAGTAAGCCATTTAGAACGGAGACGAGGAAACACCTTTTCTCACAGAGAGTGGTGAGTCTGTGGAATTCTCTGCCTCAAAGGGGCGGAGGAGGCAGGTTTTCTGGATGCTTTCAAGAGAGCTAGATAGGGCTCTTAAAAATAGCGGAGTCAGGGGATGTGGGGAGAAGGCAGGAATGGGGTACTGATTGGGGATGATCAGCCATGATCACATTGAATGGCGGTGCTGGCTCGAAGGGCTGAATGGCCTACTCCTGCACCTATTGTCCATTGTCTATTGACTGATTTGATCAGATTAAAGAAAAGATCAAGGAGCTGATCGACTATGAGTGCAAGAGTTCTTGATTTTTACAGTTCCACCTGAAAGCCAAAATCCAACAGAAGGCTGATGACCTAAAGATAGGTGTTGGGCGTAGAAAATGTCGGAAGTCCTACTGATAACCATCACACGAGGGACAGATTTACCCTGCTGTGAGTCTGCAAGTGCAGGTTCCACCACAAGTGGCCTCCACTTCATCCAGCAAAATGCCAGGTCCAACGTTGCCACCACCCCAAACCGACATGGTGTTGAACGGAAAATCAGGTTGGCTTTGGGAGCAGACGACATTGCTGAAATGCTAAAACTTGATGGACTAAAATTTCAGTTGCAAATTAAGGGCCTGTCCCACTTACGCGACCATGGCTCGCAAATTACGCGACCTCATGGTCGCTTGAGGCGTACGGGCACCGTATGGCCGCGCGGGGCCGGTCCCACTTAGAAGCGCAGAGTTGTGTGGGGCTGGTTTCGACATCGCGCGGGGCTCCGAAATTCTTGCAGTGACCGAAATCTTTGCGTGCCAACGGCCTGTCGGCAAGCTGGCGCATTGCGGTCGTACGCAGCGTCTTGACGGCGTGGCGTTGCGTGCTGACATCACCGCGCGGCGTGGCGTTGTGTGATGACATCACCACACGGCGTGGTGTTGCGTGATGTCGTCACCACCCAACGCTGTGTGACGCCCAAATTCAGTCGGCCCGCCTCCTGCCCAGCTGATTGGTAAGCATGAAGTAAATGACGACACTCGCGTACTTAGCGGGAACTTCGCGTGATCTCCGCTTCCGGTTGGTCGCGCCAAATGCACACAATCGCATGCAAGTGGGACAGGCCCTTTGGTATTCCATTGGCAATCTTTCAGGCATCCATAAATGATAGAAAACATCAAGGCTGATTCAGTTCCATCAAGTGGGTCTGATAAGCCTGCCGGGAGATCAGAAAATATGGAATGTGAATGAAGATGTTATCCCTTAGGGAATCAAAAGTATTCAGCCTTCATTCTTCCCCATGACAATTACAATTTTGTTCATATAACTCTTGCATGCTTTAATGACATTTGACAAGTTTGACTGCTCGAGACAGGCAGCATCTCTGGAGCGAAAGAATGGGTGACGTTTCAAGTCAAGGCCCTTCTTCAGTCTGAAAAAGGGACTCGACCCAAAACGTTGTCCGTTCCTTCTCTTCAGAGATGCTGCCTGTCCCGCTAAGTTACTCCAGCGTTTTGTGTCTATCTTCGGTTTAAACCAGCATCTACAATACAATACAATACAATACAATACGGCTTTATTCGTCACATTGCACATAAAGTGCAAGTGAAATGAATTTGTCAGCAGCGATACAATGAGAAAGAACACACAATACACAATAAAAATTTAACACAAACAGCCACCACAGCATTCATCACTGTGGTGGAAGGCACAAACATTGACCAGTCCTCCTCTATTTCCCCCCGTGGTCGGGACCAGAGTCCAGAGCCAGTCCATAGTCGGCTCTTCCCCACCGGAGACCGCGGCTTCAGGATGGTGCAGGCCGCAGGCCAGCGGTCGAAGATTTAAAGTCGCAGCCAGAAGCACCGCAGGCCGCAGGGCCGGCGGTCGAAGTTCCCCTCCCGGGGCGATGGTAAGTCCACGCCGGGTCCGCGGTAGAAGTTGGCTGTGGGCCAGCGGTGGAAGCTTCTTCTTCTCCCGGGTCCCCCACGAGGGATCCCGGGCTGTTGACGCCGCGCCAGCTGGAGCTCAGGCTGTCTGCTGCCGCGGGCCAGCGAAACGGAGCGCTCCCCTCCGGCGAGCCCCAGCGAGGGCTCGCCCGCTCCACGCTGAGAGTCCCCTATGCGCCCGCCGCTGAATCCCCGGACGCGTCTCTGAGAAAGGCCGCCCGATCCTCGTTGTTAGGCCACGGGGGAGGCGACCTGGAAAAAGTCGCCTCTCCATGGAGGAGGCGACTGAAAAGGTTTCCCCCTCACCCCCCCCACACCACCCCCCACACAAAACACACATAGAAACACAAAAAACATACTTTAAAGCGTACTCTACAGTTCCTTCCGACACAAGTTTGACTCCTGCTGTATTACAGCACATCAAAACCTATAGGATGATGATGAACTATAACTTGGTTCTTCAGGGGGAATGGAGGGGAGACGAGTTGGAATGAAGATGTTTGAAACGGTCTAAATTCAGATTTGCAAAACACTGTCTGACCCTTTAAAAATTGCATTGGCCCTACTATTCGTAGATTTCTGCACACTTTGATTCATGTTAAAATTAGTTTAGAAAGGGTTGAATTAGAGGATGTATCTAATTGCATTAGATGGTGACAAAGTGGAAATTTAGCCAGGATTCCCATGTGGTTGAGAGCCAAAAACTGTAGATGCTGAAAATCAGAAATAAAAACAGCAAATGCTGGAAACACTCCAGCTTTTTGTGTCTATCTTTGGTTTAAACCAGCATCTGTTTCTCCAGCAGCTCACCTAATTTTTGTGACGAGGTTTCAGGTGGATATGGATCGTGGTCACTGATCGCACTTCTACATTTGTGTTGGCAGGAACTGCAGATGCTGGTTTAAACCGAAGATAGACACAAAAAGCTGGAGTAACTCAACGGGTCAGACAGCATCTCTTGAGAAAATGTATAGGTGACATTTCGGGCCGAGACCCTCCTTCAGCCTAAAGAAGGGTCTTAACCATTTCTATATTTGTTGAGCCTTTAGAGTGATGCCTCTCAATTTGAACCACTCTTACATTTGGGGGAGTCAAGGCTGGTCTGCGAGGATTCCTTGTCATCAGTAGGCTGCATGTTGGCTCACGGTTTATGGAGGAAGAGTCAGAAGTAAAACTTGTGCTTGACAAAGAACGCTGTCTAAAAGACCTTCCAAAGAATGCAGCTGACAGGGCATTATGGTCAGACTGAAGATTGTCAGGAGATCATGAATGACACCAAATCTTTGGAAGTGTATAAATCTTGGTATTCAGAGTAGTTGACGCAGTAGCAATGTTGTTGGCACAAAGTAGAACCACTAAAATACTTCTTGAGGAACGTGCCGAGGTTTTGGGGACATCGTAGAAGTATAGCACGGCGCAAGGCCATTCGGCTCATCAACTCTATGGTGCATTCAATACTGTATAGAGAAGGGTGGGGAGTGAGAAATGGAGCACACATTTGCTTTATTTTAGTTTAGAGATACAGCGCAGAAACAGACCCTTCGGCCCACCGAGTCTGCACCGACCAGTGATCACTATCCTACACCAGGGATAATTTACATTTATACCAAGCCAATTTACCTACAAACCTGTATGTCTTTGTAGTGTGGGAGGAATCCGAAGATCTCGGATAAAAAAAACCCATGCCGGTCACGGGGAGCACTTACAAACTCCACACAGACAGCACCCGTAGTCAGGATTCGAGTTAGTGGCGCTGTAATCGCTGTAAGGCAGTGGCTCTACTGCTGTGCCACCGTGCCGCCCATTATTATTCTTATTTGTTCTTTTTTTTCTGATCATTATCACATCTCTGCCTCTCCCTGTCATTATTGGTGATATCAAGAAAATCTCACCAAGAAAGTTTCCAGCACAATGCAGTAACTAATTTATTGACGGGTTTCAGCAAGAGAGGTAAATGTATCAATTGGTAGATTGCATTCCATTGATAATCATGTAGAAACATCGAAACGTAGACAATATGTGCAGGAGGAGGCCATTTGGCCCTTCGAGCCAGCACCGCCATTCATTGTGATCGTGGCTGATCATCCACAATCAGTAACCCGTGACTGCCTTCTCCCCATATCCCTTGATTTTGTTAGTCCCCAGAACTCTACCTAATTCTCTTTAATTCTCTGTATGCAGTGAATTGGCCTCCACTGCCTTCTGTGGCAGAGAATTCCACAAATCCACAACTCTCTGGGTGAAAAAGTTTTTTCTCATCTCAGTTTTAAATGGCCTCCCCTTTATTCTTAGACTGTGGCCCCTCGTTCTGGTCTCCCCCAACATTTTCCTGCATATAGCTTGTCCAGTTATAATTCTATATGTTTCTATAAGATCCTCTCTCATCCTTCTAAATTCCAGTGAATGCAAGCCCAGTCTTTCCAATCTTTCCTCATATGACAGTCCCACCATCCCAGGGATTAACCTCGTGAACCTACGCTGCACTGCCTCAATAGCAAGGATGTCCTTCCTCAAATTAGGAGACCAAAACTGCACACAATACTCCAGATGTGGTCTCACCAGGGCCCTGTACAACTACAGAAGGGCCTCTTTGCTCCTATACTCAATTCCTCTTGTTGTGAAGGCCAACATGCCATTAGTTTTCTTCACTGCCTGCTGTACCTGCAGATGTACGTACGAGCTGCAGAATAATTCCCATTCAGCTCTTATCCCTATTTGGAATACACGTACTTGAAAATAGCACAAAAGGAGATTAAGGTAGTGTCCAAGATTTCCAGTGGGGATCATTTTAAATCTGACAGAAGTGTTAAAAGTAATATTTCAAACAAGATTTCTTTGGAAAATCCAGACAATTTGTATATATACTTGTGAAAGATGAGGTACAGAAGAAGTTGGAGGAAGTCCAAAGTTTGATCCTGGTGTACATTTTACAAATAAAATTGAATAACTATAGATATAACAAATTAACTGCTGTCAAAACCTAAGCATATTATTGACATTAATAATAGGCAGCTTGATGGAATGCAGGTTCACATGACTTTATTTTTAAACAGAAAAAAATTATCATTGCATTGATTTAGATTTGAGGACCCAAAGCTGATGTACTGGGGGTGTTCCAACTCACTTTCATCTAGTACTCTGAGAATGATTTCTTATTTCTGGTGGATGGAAAGTTTTACTAGAGATCACTTTCGTTGATCTTGATCCTTTTTCTCAAGGGATGTTGCATGACCCGTTGAATTACTCCAGCACTCAAGGACGGCACATTCACACAGCGGTAGAGTTGCTACCTTACGGCACCAGAGACCCGGGTTCCAGCCTGACTATGGGTGCTTGTCTGGACGTTCTCCCCATAACCTGCCTGGGTTTTCTCCGGGTGCTCCGGTTTCCTCCCACACTCCAAGTACGCACAGGTTTGTAGGTTAATTGGCTTCGGTAAAAATTGTAAATTGTCGCTAGTGTTAGTGTACTGGGATCTCTGGTCGGGGCGGACTCAGTGGGCCGAAGGGGCCTGTTTCCGCACTGTACCTCTAAACTAAACTAAAACTTTGTGTGTAAGAAGGAACTGCAGATGCTGGTTTAAACCGAAGATAGGCACAAAAAGCTGGTGTAACTCTGCGGGACAGGCAGCATCTCTGGAGAGAAGGAATGGGTGATGTTTTGGGTCGAGTCCCTTCTTCAGACATGTTAGGGATAAACGTTGCCTATTTCCTTCGCTCCATAGATGCTGCCATACCCGCTGAGTTTCTCCAGCAATTTTGTCCACCTGCTAAGAATGAAAGATATGCAAAAAAGTGACGAAGATAAAGGAATCAGGCCAATGTTATCTGGTTGTAGGGTGAAAATGGCAAGCCAGTGCGACTTGGGTGGGGGAGGGGTAGAGAGAGAGGGAATGCTGGGCTACCTGATGTGAGAGAAAGAACTTTGTGTCTATCTTTAGTATAAACCAGCATCTGCAGTTCATTGTTTCTACATTTTCTCGATTTAGTTTGTTTTGGATATTGTAGAAAACCTCTTTAGCTTGAAGTAAGTTTGGTACTTTTTACTGTTACTTTCTCTGCCAAGTAAAGTGGTTTATATTAAGCAAATCTTGGAGAAAATTATCCCATTTTTGGAAAATATTTGATATATCTCTGACAAAAGTACCAATTTGAATTCAATGCATTATGAAGGGCTTTGCAGCCATGGCTAGGAAAAAAATGACTGACAAAGGTTATTCCAGATCTGCTGCATCCTTTGTTTGGAACTATCTCCAGAAAACCTTTTTGAAATCTTGAGGACAATCTCAAGGACAATTGTGTATTTTTTGGATCTAGATATCTATATGGTTTTGGACAAGAAGCACATGTAGATCCACCAATTCTGCTCATCCTTGATCAAGGATCTACTCATTGCTACTGCCCCTTTTGCTATCAGCTTTGTATCAATGTGTTTTATAATATTTAAGCCAACTTGGGTAAATGTTGACCAGCAGTTGATGATAAGAGGACACCAATCGGTATCATTTATCATATGATTGTTATTGAATTATGTATCTCTCATCAAAAGTCCTTGCTTTCTCGGTCCTTCCCCTCCCCCTCCCCAGCTCTCCCACAAGCCTGCTGTCTCCGCCTCTTCCTTTCATTACCCCCCCCCCCCCCCCCCCCCGGCATAGAATCATAGAATCAGTCTGAAGAAGGGTCTCGACCCGAAACGTCGCCTATTCCTTCGCTCCATAGATGCTGCCTCACCCGCTGAGTTCCTCCAGCATTTTTGTTGCCTTCGATTTTTCCAGCATCTGCAGTTCTTTCTTAAATATCATCAATATCATTTTTTATCATAGAACCTTTAGCTACTGTCCTTTGTGCAAAATGGAAATCAACATTTAACACAAGTGCACATCTCAGAATCATAGACACATATAGGATACATATAGAAACAGGACCTTTGGCCTATTGTGTCCATCGCCTTCTGAATACATTAATCCTACACTAAGCCAGTTTTTTTTTTTCTTCGCTCATTCCAATCCACTTGCCAGATTCTACCACTTGTATGCACATTAAGAGCGAATTACAGTGGCCAGTTAGCCTACCAGCTTCAGACTATGGGAGAAAACCAAAGCATCGAGAAGGAACCATTGTGATCATAGAAACAACATGCATAGTCCATGTAGACAGTACTGGAGATTAGGGTTGAACTGGGTTGTTGACTGGGTGAGGCAGCAACTCAACTAGCTGGCTCAAATACAGTATCTCAACTGATGATACTAGGCTGGACATGTGAATGAATGATGTTGGCTCCCCAGTCTTTTAATCAGCTCATTGATCCATTATATATGATGTGAGAATTCCATTCCTATCAATGGGTTTTTATGATGACTGAGATAAGCAGCAACAAGCGGTTGACTACTTGCGTTTCCTCCAGCACTTTATGCTGATGTCAACTTGATATCTGCAGCATACTTTAAAATCACCAATACCCCAAGCACCTTGAAGGTAAACTATTTCAAAATAAATAAATGAATAAAACCTGACATTGAACCACATAAGGAGATTGGCAGGCATTTGTTTTGTGGGCAACTGCATAAATAAAGGAGAAGAGAAGATAGACACAAAATGCTGGAGTAACTGAGTGGGACTGTCAGCATCTCTGGAGAGAAGGTTGAGTGTGAGAGGGGATTAAAGAGTGAATACAAGATTCAGTCTGAAGGGTCTCGACCCAAAACGTCACCCATGCCTTCTCTCCAGAGATGCTGCCTGCCCCGCTGGGTTACTCCAGCATTTTGTGTCAATCTTCGGTGTAAACCAGCATCTGCAGTTCCTTCATACACTGGATTAAAGCCATTGGTGGCTTGAGTGGGGTCATTAATCTGGAGCTATTAAGTTGCAGGTGATCAAAAGGCCTGCACAGACAGCTGGAGGATAAGAGAGGGTTGAAGTGTTTAGGGTCTGTGAGTTTCAAACTGTGGTCACCTTCATTTGCACACAATGAATGACTGTATGATTGGATTTCCCTCAAGACCAAATGTATAAATAGAATGTAAGTGGGACGGAGGGAATGACTTTGAGTTTGCCGAACAAAGGCCAAGTTAAGAAGTTAAAAAGATTGATCCCCTGACACATAATCGAATGGCTCAACAATCTCCTTCTGCTGCCAACATTCCATAAATACCAACTGAGTTCAGGGTTCGATCTTGCTCGTTCACCAGTCATCAGCTGAAATAAGGATTGAGATGTCAGAATGTAAAGGTGGGTATGGTGCCTCTTATCGGCGTACCACCACCAGGGGCGCCGTGCGATGGCAGCTCCGACAGCAGTCTGTTCGTTTTTTAATTTAAATTTTTTTTTAGTGTTTGTTAAAAGTTTGTTTTAATGTTCTTCGGTTTGTTTTATGTGGGGGGGAGGGGGAAGGGATCAGGGGAAACTTTTTTTCAAGTTCTTACCTTGCCAGAGATGCGATTGATTTTCGCATCGCATTCTCCGGGCGTTCTGTGGCCTTCCATCGATGGAGCCGGAGGCCTCCTCGGACTGTCGTGAGCCCCACCGCGGGGCGCGGACTTAACATCGGAGCTGATCCCTTGCCTGAGATCGCTCCAACCACAGCCCGCGGACTTACCATCAAGGGCTTGCAGTCTCAGGAGAGGCTGAGTCGGGAGCTCCAACGCCGCAGAAGGTTCGACCGCCCCCGACGTGAGGTTCGATCATCGTCCAGCGCGGGGGAGCTTACATCCCCCTGATTCTGGAGCAGATCGCCTCGACGCGGAGGACCCAAAAGCCGCCGGCTACAGGAGTCAAGATCGTCCCGTCAATGGAGGGTTTGAGGCCCCCGAGTTGTGACACCTGTTTCAATGTGTGACAGAGGAACCAGAACAGCCAAGTCTAATTCTATACACCGTGGGACAACAAAGGGAAGGGACTTGAACTTTATTTCACCTTCCATCACAGTGAGGAATGTGGAGGAGTCACTGTGGTGGATGTTCATGTTACAATGTGTAACGGGTGATCTGTTGCTTTTTATTTGTATGACTGACTTGGCAAATGAAATTCCTCGTATGTTGCAAAACATAATTGGCAAATAAAGTATTGTTGTGATTCTGATTGAGTACATAAAACAACCCCAGCTTCGATAAGATCCCTTTGATGAACTGTGGTTTGTGTATAGAATTAGACTTGGCTGTTCTGGTTCCTCTGTCACACAATGAAACAGGTGGCACAACTCCCCTGTATAGGTTTGTACCAGAGGAGCTGTTAGGAGATTGTTTTACCTGTATTCTTCCAACATCTTCATTATTTGATGTTACACTGGCTTAGTCTGAAGAAGGGTCTTGACCTGAAACGTCACCTATTCCTTCTTTCCAGAGATGCTCCCTGTCCCACTGAGTTAGTACAGCATTTTGTGTCCATCTTCAGCTTAGATAAAGTGAGATTACAATATTTGCACAGCAAAGCAAATTATTCTCTTTTAAGACTGTATCAAGTTGATGCGATTGTATCTTTTTGACATAGGATTTTATTTTCTGAAAAACATCTTGTTTTGCTTAAACATTGAGAAACGTCTTAAGCCTGACATGCACAGAGTTCACTGACCCATTCGTCCACATGACATGGATTGAGATTGTCCAGTCAATGCAAAAGTGAACAAAACTCTTGAAACGATGATGGATGTTGTTTGCGATCATGAGCAGAACAGCAGTAGTTTTCCACGCTTGTCTGTGTGTTTCACCCTTCCGGGCTTTAAATACATTCTGTCAGAAATCCTTGCTCATCTGTTAGTCAGTGCTGAGATGCCAAAGGCACCAGTTAAAAATGTGATTATGTGCAGAAAGTCAATGAGATATCTCAGTCTGAAGAAGGGTCTCGACCCGAAACATCACTCAATGTGCTTGTATCCGGAGATGTTGCCTGTCCCGCTGAGTTACTCCAGCATTTTGTGTCTATCTGAGATATATGCCTGCTATCCTGTACTTTTGTACTAATTTGTAGATGTTTGTATCTATGCCAAGTAAACTACGCATTATGTTGTTGTCATTTCTTTACAGACCACGTTAAAAAAATTATTGAGAGATCCTATATGGATTTTCTGTCTATAGCCTGTGAAGTGTGTCTCTGGAATGGACGATATTTTTCTCATCCATGTCAAGGACCTGTGGATGTCAGAGTTTCACTTGCACATGAAGCAGTGAAAGGATTTGAATTATTTGGGATTTTGCTTTCGTTTCCCAATTTGGGATTGCGAGTTAAATGGGAAATCTGGATGCCATTGGTAATCACCGCTTGATTACTGCTAAAGCCAGATGCAAGTTGGCACAGATAAAACATTAACATTGAATTAACTAATGAAATTGAGTCATTTGCATGGGAGGCAGGAATAGGAAGGAGATGCTTCTGCAAAATAGGCTCCACTGAACATGCAGTGGTACCATTACCCCCGTATACAGAGCACCTGGGGAGATGGCAATGGATCATGCAGGAGTCTGAGGGCAGGGATTTCTAAGAAATAAAGCAAGTCTAAACATAAATGGAACAATGAAGATCATAGGCGTCATTAAATAGTTATATAATATGTGTAAAACATGGGTGTAAATTAGATTCCGCTATTAAAAATGTGTTAAATAAGCAGTGCACTAATACACATGGTCACAGCAATAGGACTGTGATAATGGGGGCAATAATACAATGAATCTGATGTAATGAGACATGCAGATAGAGAAGATCACCAAATGCTGGAGTAACTAGGCAGTTTGGGCAACATCTCTGGAGAACATGGATAGGTGAAGCATTGGGTCGGGACCCTTGTTCTCGACTTAAAACATCTCCAGAGATGCTGCTTGACCTGCGGAGTTACTCCAGGTCCTTTTGTGTATTGACCAGCATCTTCATATAATATTTAAAAAAACCAAGACATAGGGAAAAAATCATTGAAGGATGTAACATAGCGTAGTACAGATAGAGGAAATAGTAAAGATGGATTGATTAGCTTATTAGAAGTAGCAAGTAGCCATAGAACAAAGTAATGGTGTGAATGTAGGTAGAATGAGAGATCAGTCACACCCACGGGACTATTTTATGAATCATGTAAATGAAGTAAAAGCACATATTCTAACCATCATGGGCGTAGCAATCAGCCACTTTGTAGGAGTATCGGGTGAGTTGATGGGGAAATGAAGGGGAAAATTGAATTGGTGTAAATGGGTGTTCCTGCACATTACAGACTCGGGGAACTGAAGGCACTGTGGTGCATGACTCTTGTGAATTCCTACTTGCAGAGAGTGCTGCACTATTTGTATAACATTAAAAAAATCCTAAATCAATGACACATATCCTAAAGAGTTAATGTGTGGGAAAGAACTGCAGATGCTGGTTTAAACGGGAGATTGACACAAAATGCTGGAGTAACTCAGTGGGACGGGCAGCATCTCTGGAGAGAAAAAAATGGGTGACATTTCGGGTCGAGACCCTTCTTCAGACTTTGTGATGTTAGAGTGAAAATTGTATACATTGAATTTTCATAAGTCAAGAAATACATGATTGAAGTGTGCTATTTTCCATTGGATAATGTTGCTGCTAATGTTATCCTTGTGGCGTTTTTTTTTGTTTTTTTTGCTGATCTCTGTGGTAATGTGCCATGCCAGTAAGGAGCCAGTGTAGATCCCAGTCCCTGCAACCTGTAACAGCCTGACCAAAATCTGGATGTACCCACATTGAAAAATCAAATTACTTTCTTATTTATGTGTTGCTCCTGCCCTTTTACTGGTGATAGAGATAACATCTAGGCTGCACTTTCTGTCTTGAGTACTTTGTGGTTTAGGTTAGAAATACAGTGAGGAAACAGGCCCTTTGGCCCACCGAGTCCGCACTGACCAGCGATCCCCGCACACTTACACTATCCTACACACACTTGGGACAAGCTACATTTACACCAAGCCAATTAACCTACAAACCTGTACATCTTTGGAGTGTGGGAAGAAACCAAAGATCTTAGAGTAAACCCACGCAAACTCCATACAAACAGCACATATAGTCAGGATCAAACCCGGATCCCTGGCACTGTAAGGCAGCAACTCTACCGCTGCGCCACCGTGCTGCCCCCTATCTTAAAATTGATCTTAATTATTGAGTGGATATTGTTAATTTACAAACCGAGAGGGGAAAAAACTCACTGTTAACTTGTGGAACGTCAGCTCTCTGTGAAATGAGACTGCCTATGCCCACTCCAGAATCACAGCAGGGACAGCTTCTCTGTTGCTTAGTAACCAGTGGGCCTAACTGGCTGGTGTGAACAGCAATGAGGTTAACTCGTGTCATGAGCGTTCTCCTGTCTGACTTTTTGTAGCTCTTGAGCTTTTGGAGCCCAGTCATGTTTCTCTTAAGGTTACAACCAGTATCTTCTGATTATTTGTAGTACTACTCTGTTACTAAAAATAATATTATGGCTCTGTTAACTATAGTTTTGTACGCTTCACCTGAAACGTAGCCAAACATAATTATGCACTACATTTTGGGAACCCAGTTATTATAATACAACGGCAAATGAGGTAGAATCATCCTCAAATCACTATTAAATCCTTGACAAAACTTCAGAGAATTGTAATCTGTCTTCTGGCTGGCTGCACCATCTTCAATCAAACTATTTTTCAGAACTGAAGTATGTCAATAATTTCTTGAATTTACCGTTATTGATCCAAAGACAAATATTTTCTCACCAGAAACCAACCTAATGGTTCATATTCTGACAACGTATTGGCACAGAACTGAATCCAACATTTGGTCTTTCATTTTAGTTACATAAATAATAATTATTATGATCTCAGGATCAATAGACAATAGGTGGAGGAGTAGGCAATTTGGCCCTTCGAGCCAGCACCGCCATGGCTGATCATCCCCAATCAGTACCCTGTTCCTGCCTTCTCCCCATATTTCCTGACTCCGCTATTTTTAAGAGCTCTATCTAGCGCTCTCTTGAAAGCATCCAGGGAACCTGCCTCCACCGCCATCTGAGGCTGAGAATTCCACAGACTCATCACTCTCTGTGAGAAAAAGTGTTTCCTCGTCTCCGTTCTAAATGGCTTACTCCTTATTCTTAAACTGTGGCCCCTGGTTCTGGACTCCCCCAACATCGGGAACATGTTTCCTGCCTCTAGCGTGTCCAAGCCCTTAACAATCTTATATGTTTCAATGAGATATCATCTCATCCTTCCAAACTCCAGAGTGTACAAGCCCAGCTGCTCCATTCGCTCAGCATACAACAGTCCAGCCATCCCAGGAATTATCCTTGTAAACCTACGCTGCACTCCCTCAATAGCAAGAATGTCCTTCCTCAAATGAGGGGATCAAAACTGCACACAATACTCCAAGTGTGGTCTCACTAGGGCTTTGTACAACTGCAGAAGGACCTCTTTGCTCCTATATTCGATTCCTCTTGTTATAAAGGCCAACATGCCATTCGCTTTCTTCACTGCCTGCTGTACCTGCATGCTTACTTTCATAGACTGATGTACAAGAACCCCCCAGATCCCGTTGTACTTCACCTTTTCCCAACTTGACGCCATTTAGATAGTAGCCTGCTAATGACAATTAGAAGTGTGGAACTGATGTATTGCAGTCCTTTAGTGTCAGAAAGTTCCACAGACTAGGCAATTCCAAACTCTTCTCAGTTGAACTGTATAACAGCAGTCACATTAACCAACTCTGATCTAAAAAACACTCATCAAACCATGGTTTCACAAGATCTAATAAAGATTCATGTAGAAACAAGGAACTGCAGATGCTGGTTTACAAACAAGGGCACAGCATTGGCTTAATTCCGTGGGTCAGACACCATCTCTGGAAAACATGGTTTGGTAGAATCCTTTGGATCAGGACCCTTCTTCTTGAGCCTGAAGAAGGATCCCGACCCAAAACTTTACCTATTCATTTTCTCCAGGGATACTGCCTGACCCGTTGAGTTACTCCAACACTTTGTGTCCTTCACAGATCCATATTTAGTCCATTCTCTTCCTCATCCATATACTTTGTGAAATAATCTAGAAGTGGTGCGAGCGCATTTGAACCTCTTTCAGGATATCAGGCTTTAGTCAACATCCTCTTACTACAAAGAGAATCACCCGAGAGCCAATTCATCTAAAACCCAAGACAGCGCCTTCCACTTGAAGAACAAGTGTGCAGATCAAAGGTTGAGGATCATATGCATTGGAGTCAGAGTGGAGCACAGTGACAATCCAGTCCATCTCGGCGTGACTCTTGATCGATCTCCGACCTTTACTGCATTGAATGCTATTTGACTTTGAAATATATGTCTTGTAGAAGTCCTGTTAACCTTTCTGTTATCTTCCTCTCCCCGTCCACATGTTCCCTTCCATCCACATTCTACCCTCCTGCTTTACATTTCATTCCTCTCCCTCTTTCCTTGTTTGACGCCCATTTGTCTCCTTTTCATTTCTAGCCTTTGGCAGATGGGTGGAATAAGTGGCCACCACCTATTCACCGGTCACTATACACCTCTCACTTGCCAGGTTTTGCCCCATCCCCACCTCTCTTTTCCGGTTTTCCCTCCCCTTCCCCAATTAGTTCGAAGAAAGGTCACAACCCATACACATCCATTCCCTCCACAGATGCTGTCTGACTCAATGAGTTGATAAGTTATAGGAGCAGAATTAAACCATTTAGCCCTTACAAGTCTACTCCTCAATTCAATCATATCCTTCCCTCTCAACACCATTCTCCTGCCTTTTCCCCATAACCCCTGATCCTCCCGCACTGTTTTTGCCCAGGATTCCAGTATCTCTAGTGTTTTAAAATGACAGTGTCTTTATTTGACTGTTGAAGTCCGCACAAAATGCAGTGTGTAAGCCTCTTTTGAGGACCTAGGGATGTGACGTGCTGCCTAATAATTGCCATTGGCTCAGGCCACATAATGTAGCTTCTATGATCCGGTGCTGGGCTGTCTGAACTCCCTTTCTCCCTGACATCACCATATGCACAGGCTTAGTGCAGGCATTATTCCAAATAACTGTATTATTTTCTGCAAACATTTTTTTATGGCATTGAATTATACTCTTGAATGTCAAAAAACTAAGGAAGTGATTGTGGACTTTAGGAGGGCACAACATCCGAGGACGTACACACCATTGAAGATAAATGGGGATACTGTGGATAGGGTGAGCTGCTTTAAATACCTGGGAGTCCACATCAATAAGGTCATTGCAGATATACAACATACCTCTGTACAACTGCTTATATTATCTTAATATCTTTGGCTAAAAAACAGCAATCAATCTTCACATTTGTAATGGACCTTGTTAATTATATTTTGACCCTAATAATGTATACACATGGACCACCAAGTATTTTTTGATTTACAAGTATACAAACAGAGAAAGTCAGAGCTGGAATAATCCACTTCTTCCCTCAAGGTTGTTCTGCCAAGAGTCCAGTTCTGGTAACTTTCCACTGCTTTGCTTTTAAATTGTATGTTTGCTGCTGACTTAAACATGTTCAAAGACTTGACTTTCACCATCCCATGAAGAGTACAGTTTGAAAGACCCGTGACCTTCGATGAGAAAAAAAAATCTTAATCTCTGTCTTGAGTCTGAAGAAGGGTCTCAACCCGAAACGTTACCCATTCCATCTCTCCAGAGCTGCTGCTTGTCCCACTGAGTAAAGGGCCTGTCCCACTTACGTGTCCTTGGCACGCAAATTACGCGATCGCGTTGAGGCGCACGGGCAACGTGTGGCCACGCTGGGCCGGTCCCACTGAGAAGCACGGAGGGGTATGTAGTTGTGCGTGACATCGCGCGGGGCTCCAAAATTTTTGTAGCAAACAAAATCTTCCCGCGCCAACGGCCTGTCGCGGAACTGAGGGTGGGACAGGCCCAAGTCCCTGGCGCGATGCAATGTCTCACCTCCAACAGCAGCAGAAGCAGGCAAACGATCGTCGAACTCAGCATGGGACTCACGGCCGTTGTGGTCCGGATCCGCCCCCACTTCTACTCCCAGAGCGGGGCCAAGAAAATTGAAGATAGACACAGAATGCTGGAGTAACTCGGCGGGACCAGCGGCATCTCTGGAGAGAAACAATTCATGATGTTTCGGGTCGAGACCCTTCTTTCAGACTGAAGAAGAGTCTTGACCCGAAACATCACCCATTGCTTCTCTCCAGAGATGCTGCTGGTCCCGCTGAGTTACTCCAGCATTTTGTGCCCATCTTCAAATGACATCACATGCTCCAGACGGCTGTGCGGATGCATGAAGTCGTGCGCGACCTTCGCTTGACCGTCGCGCCTCATCACGACCACGAGGTCGCATAATTAGCATGCCAAGGACACGCACATGGGACAGGGGCTTTACTCCAGCTTGTATCATCCTCGACCTTTATTTCAAAAGGGGTATCCCTCATTCTATATTCTCGTACAAAAGAGGAAACATCTTCTCTATGTCCAAGGTACACAAAAATGCTGGAGAAACTCAGCGGGTGCAGCAGCATCTATGGAGCGAAGGAAATAGGTGACGTTTCGGGCCGAAACCCTTCTTCAGACACTTTTTTATGTCGATCTTCTCTATGTCCATCCTGTTTCCACATTCATCCTCAGGGTCTTTTGTATATCTATACATAACTAAAACTCTGATCTTGTGCTCTTCCGGTTTGCGTGGGTTTTCTGTTTGCACAAAAATGGTACGTGATAACGCTACGATTTTTTGTCAGCTCACTCACCGTTCTCCTGTGCTGCGAGTGCAATAAGTTTCGTACTGATCGGTGGCATAATGTAAAAGTTAGTGAGGTTTAAGAATCGTAAAATCCGAGCGTGCGCAGATCGATCTCCTCTCCTGCCAGTCAGTGCCGTGCGGATTGGTCTTTTCCCCTGTCATTCCCCGGAACGGTCCGCCCCTTCCTGTGCCATCGCATCTTTACTGGAGCTGAGGGACGCTCTGGATGGCCGGCGGAGGTCTCCTACTGGGCACCATTTTTGGAGGAACCAGAAGCGGTCTGGCGTGGAGTCAGAGATATAGCCAAAAGGAAAGCGGAGAGCCTGATCCTGGCGGAGGAGAGCGCCAAGCGCCCGCTGTGAGTCCCGCTATCGCAACGCCGTGCAGCTCCAGCCCCTTCCCTTCTGGTCCCCCTTGCTGTCTCCTGCCCCCGTCCCCCGTGATACTCCCTCTTTCCCATGGCTCTTCCCCCGTCTTTTCTCCGAGCTCTGCCTCCCTCCCCTCCTCCCCCCCCTCCTTTTCCAGACAGAGTGAAAATAAACAGGAGCATTGATTATAGACACAAAATGCTGGAGTAACTCAGTGGAACTGGCAGCATCTCTGGGGAGAAGGAATGGGTGACGTTTTTGGTCGATTGGTTTGATCTTCTCCATACCAATCCTCCGTCACCCAAGGAAACTGAGATTAACACGAGCCTTTCTTTTGTTGAGCTAGTTTGGCAGAGACTGGGCCCAGGGGTTGTGGCGGGACCCATTTGAACTGGTGCCAAGTTAGACTCTTTTTTTTAATAATCTGTGCTGCCACATTTTTGAGCTACTCCATAAACTATTAGAGAAATATGAAAGTTGACCTACTCGGACACAAGCGTAACTGGAGTTCACAAAGTGGGACATCTTGGAAATACACAGCCCAGATGGAGACGACCTGTGATGCTTGTATTGGCTTTTTGTTAATGAATTCTCCACTTGTTGGGGACATGTGCATATGTTCTTCATATTTATTACTTTTTCTTTTGAAGGTTACTATTGTATCCCATCCAGGCAATGCTTTGATCATAACACCTTGTCATTAAGAAATTCTCCTCACTTTCCCCACTTGTTCTTTTGCCAATTCTCATTTATCTTTGGCTCTTCAATCCCGAGTGAATGCTTTCTCCCCAGTTCTCACAAATGTTCTTATCAACATTGAAACTGTAAAGAAAACTGCCCCAGTTTCTCCAGTCTGTGCAACTTAGCTGAGCCTTCACGCCTGGCTTTATTCCGAAGTTTAAAGAGCGATGATGTTGGAAATATTATATCAAAGCAAGAAACGTTGGAAACGCTGAATAGATCAGACAACATCTTTGTGAGAGGAATGGAGTGAATATCAATGTCATTTTATCAGAATCACGTTATGCAAACTTGTTATCCAAGACTTTGACATACTTTCTAAAGTGCAAAGTCCAAATTTGGACACGGTTCTTTGGCCTTCTTCTTTTTGTGTCCATCTTGTTACAAATGTTGGCCTCGCTATCATCGCCCTGTCCTGAAAAGGACGCAAGCTTCAGGAGACAATCAGTGGAAGCCATCATTGGCGCAATAGATGATGGTGGTAGCAGAATTAGCTCAGGATACTTCCAGTTTCCAGCCCCGTGACGTAGACACCTCTGCTATGGGGCCGGTACTATGGTAGAGGCCTTATTAGTGATTTATTAATCTTTTGCATCACTTTTTGTCTTCAGTGCTTCTATTTCTAAAGCTGAAAGGATCCCACATGCTTTTTGTATTAACCTTTTCAACTTGTCCTAACATCATCTTAATAAAACTAGTGTTTGTAAACTCCTGAATCTCCCTGCACCAGTTTTACAATTATACCATTCAATCATTCTGCTGCCTTGATTGTGTTAGCCTTGACTTTCTAGACCCATCAATACTCACACATGATCACATCTACAGCGATCAGCTTCACTGTGTATTACATTGTATTACATTGCATTAATAGGTGATTCTTTATACCTATACCTGTCTCGTTAACTTAAATCAGGTGCTTTTAACAGACTGGCGCTTTAATTACACTCATCAATGTAGACTGTGGATAGTAATTGGATCACAATTCAAGGGAGAAGACACTGTATAAAAGTTGTGAAGATCTGATCTCCCATAACTTAACTACATGTCATAAGAGAGGAGGTCAATAAGTGTGCATTTAATAGATTCAGTGATACTAGGAGACAATGACTTTCAGTCTGAGGAAAGGTGTCAACCTGAAACATCACCCATTCCTTCTCTCCAGAGATGCTGCCTGTCCCACTGAGTTACTCCAGCTTTTTGTGTGTATTTCCAGTTTTTGATTGTTTGGGCTGCAGGAACTCTTTCTGAGTCAATGAGATATAATTTGCCATCTGACAAAGGGCAGTGAGCAGCTTCCCTCGTATTTGCTTATTCAGACCAGATGTTTGTCCTTCAGGTTGGGTTTTATAACCAGGCCAGATAAGGAAGTCCTACAAAGGTCAAGCCCTTTGTTACCATTAACTGAATATGTGAATTACTTGAACGTAAGAGAGGGAAGAGATTCATTCTCTCTCTCTCACGCACACTCAAACAGAGTCATATACCAATGTGTGGGTACAAACATGAAGATGTATACATAACTGATTTCAACAAGGAACCAAGGCCAGTCTTACTGTGTTAGGCCACATGGAAGTTTCCTGGTGGTTACTGCAGCCATGATGGAACTTGGTTGGAAAAGGGCAGGACTGGTAGTTCAATGTTCCAGGGATAGACATTTCAGATGTGAAAGAGGGGAATGTGAAAGAGGTAGGAGAGTTGCATTATTGATTAGGAAGAATATCAAGTCTGCAATAAGCGATGATATCTTTGAGGGCCATATGGACAGAACTTGTGAATGTAAAAGGTCCATTCACGATGACAGGGCTGGCCTCCCAATAGCTAACAGAGGCTAGAGGAGCAGATATGCAGGCAGATCATGCAAATATGTAATTATTGTACTAATTTCCCTCAGTATTGACTGGAACTCGTTTACTGCAAGGAAATTAGATGGGACTAAACTTATTTAGTGCATCCAGGAGGATTTCTTGAAACAATATGTAGATGGGCATGGGGCTATACTAGACCTTGTGTTGGGGAATGAACCTGGGCAAGTGATCAAAGTTTCAGTGCGGGAGTATTTTCGGGGCAATGACTGCTCACCCTTGAAGACTGGGAAGAGATTTGCGCAGAGACCATTCCCTCTGCAACTCCCTGATCAACTACCCTGTACTTGCTGACAATAGATGAAAACTTAGTAAAAGAGTTCCAGCTTTAAGTAAACTTAGTAGGTTTTATTTTCCCTGTTTGGAGCTGCTTCATACAGTAGTGAAACATTCTTAGTGTAAAATACATCACAGGCGAAAGTGAAGGGTTAAAGGCAAGGTTCATGGATACAAGAAGGTCAACACTAGAATGCTAAGTATCTATTTGTAGTCTACATGTGGGAATTGTGGCAGCAGCTTCTAAAGTGGCACTAACTATCTCTGGTGATGTAGGTTCTGCAACTTTAAATTTACAAATTAACTTAACGGACAGATAGCTTCTGACAGTTATCCCCTCAATAGACAATAGGTGCCCTTCGGCCCTTCGAGCCAGCACCGCCATTCAATGTGATCATGGATGATCATCCACAATCAGTACCCCGTTCCTGCCTTCTCTCCATGTCCCTTAACTCCGCTATCCCTAAGAGCTATATCTAACTATCTCTTGAAAGCATCCAGAGAACCAGCCTCCACTGCCTTCTGAGGCAGAGAATTCCACACACTCAAAACTCTCTGTGAGAAAATGTTTTTCCTCATCTCCCTTCTAAATTGCTTACCACTTATTCTTAAACTATGACCCCTGGTTCTGAACTCCCCCAAAATTGGGAACATATTTCTCGCCTCTAGTGTGTCCTTAATAAGATCCCCTCTCGTCCTTCTGAATTCCAGAGTGTACAAGCCCAGCCGCTCCAATCTATCAACATATGACAGTCCCGCCATCCCGGGAATTAACCTTGTGAATCTATGCTGCACTCCGTCAATAGCAAGAATGTCCTTCCTCAAGTTTGGAGACGAAAACTGCACACAATACTCCAGGTGTGGTCTCACTAGGGTCCTGTACAACTGCAGAAGGACCTCTTTGCTCCTATACTCAATTCCTCGTGTTGTTATGGCCAACATGCCATTCGCTTTCTTCACTGCCTGCTGTACCTGCATACCTACTTTCAGTGACTGATGAAACAGGGCCCCCAGATCCCCTTGTACTTCCCCTTTTCCCAACTTGACACCATTTAGATAATAATCTGCCTTCCTGTTTTTGCCAATGAAGTGGATATCCTCACATTTATCCACATTAAACTGCATCTGCCCACTCACCCAACCTGTCCAAGTCACCCTGCATTCTCATAGCATCCACCTCACAGTTCACACTGCCACCCAGCTTTGTGTCATCTGCAAATTTGCAAATGTTACTTTTAATCCCTTCATCCAAATCATTAATATATATTGTAAATAGCTGCAGTCCCAGCACCGAGCCATGCGGTACTCCAATAGTCACTGCCTGCCATTCTGAAAGGGACCCGTTAATTCCTACTCTTTGTTTCCTGTCTGCCAACCAATTTTCTATCCATGTCAGCATCCTGCCCCCAATACCATGTGTTCTAATTTTGCCCACTAATCTCCTATGTGGGACCTTATCAAATGCTTTCTGAAAGTCCAGGTACACTACATCCACTGGCTCTCCATTTTCCTCGTTAAATCCGCAAAAAACTCCAGAAGATTAGTCAAGCATGATTTCCCCATCGTAAATCCATGCTCGGACTTATCCTGTTACTGCTATCCAAATGTGTGGCTATTTCATCTTTTATTAGTGACTCCAGCATCATCCCCACCACGGATGTCAGGCTAACTGGTCAATAATTCCCTGTTTTCTCTCTGTTGCCCTTCTTAAATAGTGAGTTAACATTAGCTACTCTCCAATCCACAGGAAGAGATCCTGAATCTATAGAACATTGGAAAATTATCACCAATGCGTCCACAATTTCAAGAGCCACTTCCTTAAGTAGCCTGGGATGCAGACCATCAGGCCCTGGGGATTTATCAGCCTTCAGTCCCATCAGTCTACCCAACACCATTTCCTGCCTAATGTGAATTTCCTTCAGTTCCTCCGCCACCCCAGATCCTCTGGCCACTAGTACACAAGGAAGATTGTTTGTGTCTTCCTTAGTGAAGATGAATCCAAAGTACCTGTTCAACTCATCTGCTATATCCTTGTTCCCCATAATAAATTCACCCTTTTCAGTCTTCAAGAGTCCAACTCAAAAACGAAACTAGTTTTTTTCTTTTCACAAACCTAAAGGAGCTTTTACTATCCTCCTTTATATTCTTGGCTAGCTTACCTTCGTACCTCATCTTTTCTCCCCGTATTGCATTTTTAGTTATCTTCTGCTGCTCTTTAAAAGTTACTCAATCCTCTGGCTTCCCGCTCATCTATGCCACGTTGTACTTCTTCTCTTTTATTTCTATACTCTCCCTGACATCCCTTCTCAGCCACGGCCGCCCCTTAAGAATCTCTCTTCCTCTTTGGAATGCGCTGATCCTGCACCTTCTGTATTATTCCCAGAAATACCTGCCCCACCTCCGTTAAAGGACTTCATAAAGAAAAACACAAATAGGTCGACAAGAGCAGCCTCCAGGGGTGATTGTATAGTCCCGTTTAGGAAAAGTGTCTTTGGGCAGTCAGTATTTTCACATCGAGCGCCGCAGACCTGGAACGCGATACCAAGCGTCATACGGGGTCTGCCAACCCTTACCTCATTTACCAAACATCTAAAAACATGGTTACTGCAAAATCAAAACTGCAATCATAATCTACCTTAAAATTATCCTATGGTACTCTTTTATTGCTACTTTTTTTCTTTATTGTTTGTTTTGTTTTGTTTTTGTCTTTTGTTTTGTCTTTTTTCTTATTGAATGATTGTGTTGTGATGTGTTTGCCTTGTTTACAAGAGGGACTGAAGATGGAAATTAGCTACTGGCTACAATCTTGCGTATTACATGTAAATGTTTATTAATATGCACTGTCCCCTAAATAAATAAATTACAAATTACAATTGTTGTTCCACTGTCATCCCTACTAGGGTCTCTTTCCAGTCAACTTTGGCCAGCTCCTCCCTCATGGCTCCATAGTTCCCTTTGCTCAACTGTAATACCGACACCTCTGATTTACGCTTCTCCCTCTCAAATTCTTTCTGGACTTTCTCACCGATCGAGAAAGAGTGTACTGCACGGAAATAGGCCTCTCGGCCCAACTCGTCCATGCCGACCAGCTTTTATAATTGCGCTGGCTCCATTTGCCCGTGAGGTCTATATTCATCTTACCCTTTTCTATCTGCACCCCTGTGTAAATATCTTTTAACATTATCATTGCACCAACCTCCACAGCTTCCTCTGGCTGCTCGTTCCATGTACGTACCACCCCCTGTATGAAGAAATTGCCTTTTAGGTCTCTTTTAAATCTATCCCCTCTCACTTTCAACTTATGCCCTCTAGTTCTGGGCTCCTCTACCTGGGATCAAGGATGATCATTCACCTTATCTATGCCCCTCATGATTTTGTATACTTCTATAAGTTCATCTCTCAATGTCTGGCTGCAGAGAAAGCAGTCACTCCTCATAATTCAAGTCCTGATGAATCTTTTCTGCGCCCTTTCCAGCTCAATGGCATATTTCCTATAGCAGGCCAACCAGAACTGCATACAATACAGGAATTAAGGAGGAAGGGGGAGGAGGGGGGAGGAGGAGGGGGTAGTTCCAAGCAGATGGTTGCAACCATCCATATATAAAAGCAGTATTGAAGAGTTGCAAATTGCGTAGTTATGGGGAGGAAAGTAGTAGGTGAGGAGAGAGGGGGGAGTGGGGGGGGGGGGGGGGGGGGGGGGAGAGGGGGAAGGGGAGATATGGGTGGGATTGAGTATTGAAGCATTAAATATTCGTTAGATGTATGAGAGCTACACATGCACGTGCTTGCACACACAGCCCAAGGAGTATGGGCCAGGTGAGAGTGTGAGGAAAGGAACCAAAGACTCATCTGATCCAATATTCGTGTAAAATGTGAACACTTTCTCCCCGGACCAGATTAATAGTTAATTGGAGGTTGGAAACCCGGTCAATATTTCACTGCTCCTTCGCCAGTACTCATGAGGCCGTCGACAACTTAAAGCGCTGAGTGGTTGCCAGAGCTGCGGTTGGTTAAATCAGCACAGGTTTCACCCCGGGTCACCGCTTCTCTCTTATGTTTCTGTACCACAGAGGTGTCACATTTATACTTCTGCATTTCACTCCAGCCACCTGAGGCAATGCTTTGTAACAGGACCATCGTCTCTCGGTAACGCAATACTTACCGTCAAAGGGAACACAAATTTGCACTTGTGTGAGAAAAGCTTCTTGCGCCCATCAAACAAAATCATGTCCAAAACTCATTCAGCCGTGAACTTCGTATAATTCACCAATGATCAACTGGAGTCCTGCACCAAATGTGGGCAGGCCGTAAATTGTGGCTAACCTATGCCTGCTGAAATGAGCACTCAAGATTCGAGAAACGGAATCGAGGGATCTGGGGAGAAGGCAGGAACAGGAGACTGATTTTGGGTGATCAGCCATGATTATATTGAATGGCGGTGCTGGCTCGAATGGCCAAATGGCCTACTCCTGCACCTATTTACTATGTTTCTATGTTAAGTCTATATATTTTTTCTTTTTCATTTTTTGAGATCCGAGCATCATTGACACGGCAAGTATATATAGCCCATTCATGATTGTTCATGTGGCAGTGGTGAGTCGTACTCTGAAACTGGAACAGTCCTTCTGGTGAAGGTGTTCCCAGAGTGGTGTTGGGGAGAGTGTTCCACGATTTAGACCCAATGATGAAGAATGGCTGGCGATATTTGTCCAAGTCAGGACAGTGTGTGGCTCGGAGGGGAACCTGCAAGTGGTGGCGCTGCCACTCAACAGCAGCCCTTCTCCTTCATGGTGCTGGAGGTCGTTGGTTTGCAACGTGCTGTGGGAGTAAACTGCGTGAGTAGCCACTGTCTACCTCTTTGGTAACCCACAGACTATCCTTGATCACACTTTGCTGGATTTACCTTGCACTAAATGTTAGTTCCTTATCATGTATCTGTACACTGTAAATGGCTCGATTGTAATCGGGTATTGTCTTTCCGTTGACTGGATAGCACACAACCGAGGCTTTTCACTGTACCTCAGTACACGTGACAATAAACAAAACTAAACTAACTGAAGAAGGGTTTCAGCCCAAAACGTTGCCTGTTTTCTTCGCTGCATAGATGCTGCCTCACCTGCTGAGTTTCTCCAGCATTTTTGTCTACCTTAAACTAACTGAAGTGCATTTTGTGCTAGTTCCCACCAGAGCTGGGTGTGCTGGTGCTGGTGGGAATGCACGTTTAAAGGGGTGACAGCAGTCATCCAGGCAAGTGGAGAATATTTCATTGTGCTATTAATTTGCATCTTGTCGATGGTCTTTGACCTAGAATGTTTCATCATAGTGTTTATGTGGATAGTCCCGTTGAGTCTCCAGTCAATGGTGATCTTAGGATGTTTTTGATTGATTGAAAGATGCAGCATGGAAACAGGCCCTTTGGTCCATCGAGTCCATGCTGACTATTGGTCTCATTCACTCTCTAAGAGCTACTTGCACAGGCCAATTAACCAACAAACTTGTGCCCAGAGGAAACCTATGCAGTCGCAGGGAGAACGTGCAAACACCACACAGACAGCGACTGAGGTCAGGATTGAATGCAGGTCTCCGACCATGGGAGGCAGCAGCTCTACCCGCTGCGCCTTTGTTGATGGTGGGAGAACTCCAGCATCAAGGTAATATCAAGGGTACACAGTGAGACGCGCTCATGTTGGAATGGTTCATTATTTGACACATTAGTTTGTCATTTATCAGTTCGTGCATTATTGTCCAACAGCTGCTTCCAGAAAAACTCCTCTTCCCTTTAACATGTTTTTGAATCTTCCTGGCACCACTTTTAAACAAATTGACAGGTATTTGATTGGCATGTGGAAAGGAGATCTTCAAATACAACAATCAAACACCATTATATTAATTATATTTAATTGATTTGGAAACGGATGGGTTGTTTTGCTAAAGGCATATTTCATAATGTGGGTGATGTTTTCACAGTTTATTTGGAAAGGATTCATGTATTTGCAAAGCAGAACACTCAACCTGTTGCATCTTGATCTTCTGCTTGTGTAGGGTGCTCCAGTCGATGTTGACCCTGCCCACACAGCTCACAGTAAGGCCACACACATCAATGCATGGTGTGCAGAATGTTGGTACACTGCTGTGCAATATCTGCCATACACTCCCAGCATATTCCAGCACATACTCTGGACTTACATGAAACTAAAGTTGTCCAACCATTCGGATTCATTTGATGACGTTTCGGGTAGAGACTTCTTCCAGTCCGAAAAGGGATGAAACGTCAGCTATTCCTTTTCTCCAGAGTTGCTGTCTGACCCGCTGAGTGACCCCAGCTGTTCGTGTCTATCTTCGGTTTAAACCAGCATCTGCAGTTCCTTCCTACACATTGGGATTCATAGATACTCCTGCTACAGTCTGTACATTACAGATACTCCTGCAGATATGGAGTTCTAGATTTCAAGTCAGTTGTAATGAAGGGACTGCATCCAGTTATCATGCCCGGATGGTATGTGGGACTTGGAGGAGAACATGTATAATGGTATTTCAACATGTATGTCAACCTTGTATCTTTAGGTGGTAGACGTCATGAGATTGGGATATGCCGTTCAATAAAGCTCTAGTTACAATCTATTGTACAGGTGACCCGCATGGCAACCATTGAATCATAGAATGATTAAAGCATAGAAGGAGGCCATTCAACCCATCGTGTCTCTGCATGTTGTGCTGTCAGTTGGGGGAGTGAATGCTCAAATTAGGGGCTTTACTCTTAATTGCTACTGGAATTAAAAAATGCGCAGAAAAGAACTGCAGATGCTGCTTTAACCTGAAGATAGACACAAAAAGCTGGAGTAACTCAGCGGGTCAGGCAGCATCTCTGGAGAGACGGAATAGGTGATGTTTCGGGTCAAGACCCTTCTTCAGACTGACCCGCTGAGTTACTCCTGCATTTTGTGTCTATGGAATCAAAAATTGTTCCACTTGTTCCACAGGTCATAATTCACTTGCCATTTCATCATGACCTAAACCAACTCTTTCTCTCCCCATGGATATGCTTTGACCTGCTGAGTACTTGCAAAAGTTTTAGTTTTGATCTCGTTCTGGGTTTCTGGGCAGGACATGTCATTCACATGCCAGTCTCTACGGGGGACTCTCTTGCATCCATTCCCTCGGCAGATACTGCCCGACCGGCTCAGTTCTTCCAGCCCTTCCCGTTTTGAAAGAGATTATCAGCTGGACAGTTATGGGACATTCCCAAAGTCGCCTTGGAAAAGTATAACACCAATGCCGACTTGTGGGAATCCCTGGCACATTACTGGTCAAAATTGGGAAAGGGCATTTGGATGTCATTGGGGAAAGGGCATTTGGATGTCATTGAGAGCTTCTGCTTATGTAGTAGTATGGAGAAGCATGACATACAAGGCTTCTTCCCAATGTCCATCAGACTCTTTGACATTGCCCAACACTAACCTCAACGATGAACTGTCTTTAGTTGCACTAAAGACTCTGGATGTTTTATTTTCACTGGTAATGTGATTATTTGAATGTTTGTATAGAAACATAGAAAATAGGTGCAGGAGTAGGCCATTCGGCCCTTCGAGCCTGCACCGCCATTCAATATGATCATGGCTGATCATCCAACTCAGTATCCTGTACCTGCCTTCTCTCCATACCCCCTGATCCCTTTAGCCACAAGGGCCGCATCTAACTCCCTCTTAAATATAGTCAATGAACTGTGGCCTCAACTACCTTCTGTGGCTAAAGGGATCAGGGGGTATGGAGAGAAGGCAGGGATGGGATACTGAGTTGGATGATCAGCCATGATCATATTGAATGGCGAATGGTGCAGGCTCTATGTTTCTGAGAAGTTTCACGGCCCTCTTTCCTACCTCATTGTTCACCTCCTGCCCCGTCTGAGAGAGTGGCTACAAGTCCCATGTTGGCCTTGTAGCCCAGGTCATGACCTGTTGAACTAGGCTCCAAACAGATGTTTCCACATTCCGAGGGACATCTCCAGCGGAAGAGGAGAAGGAATAAATCACAAGCTATCCCCAACCTCCCTCAGCCCTTCAAGGTATACTTTATACACGTGCACACTATCTATCCTGAGACTTGTGCTGGTATCAAAGTTATAATTTCGCATAAAAACTGGCCCTTCAGCCCACTGAGTCCACGCTGACCAGCAACCATCCATTTTATTCGCCCGCATTGCTCGAAACGCCTTCCAGATTCTACCACTCGCCACGATGCTAGCGGCAATTTCTAGTGAACAATTAACCTGCCCTATTTTGAGATGTGGGAGGAAATTCACGTGGGCAGAGGGAGAAATTGCGAACTCCACATAGACAGCATTGTACTTGGGTCAATCAGGATTGAACTTGGGTCCATGGATCTTTGAGGCTGCAGCTCTCCAGTTGTGCCAACTTGCCACTGTAAAGTGACAAGGATTCTTATGGTGCTGAGGAACTCGGCATCAGCCTCATGGATCAGTGAGTACGTTTGACTTTTGGTAGGTTCTCAAAAGAAAAATAAAGATGGCTTAGTTGTTCATCTATTTTAAGCAGATTGCATGCCTGAGTGTATTTATGCTGATGGCTGAGGTTCTGGCGGAATTTGTCTGAATTTGTCGTCCTATCTCGCGTGCAGAAACGCGTCTGGGATGGCTCGAGGAAGGTTGCTGGAACGGAGATTGTGTTGAAATCTTAACTTCACTGTTGCTGAATTGACAATATTGGCACATAAATTCCTGAGCTCGGCTGAAACTCGTCACGGTTCGTAAACCAAATTATTTTACTTTGTTCCCATGAGCAGTGTTCACTGGCCTCCTTCAGCTTTTGCAGGGACCTGGATCATGTGTTTAATTGGATAGTGGTTTTGCTTGGAGGGATGTGTATGATCACATTGGGTGTCCTAGAGTGGGTTGGTTTGTTTGTTTTTCCTGCTTACCATTGACATACACTCTTCTGCCCTGGAGACATTGATTCTTGCCTGTGCACAGATCTGGAAGCTTCATCAGTTCCCATGTATTGCAAAATAGATTGTCCTTTACAGAGCTATTCCATGTTCCATTGTATACAGTGTTGATCAGATGAAATATTGAGTCTCTGTTCTCTAACCTGCCTTTAGCTGGTCGAAATTGGTGTCAGAGTGTTATGGGGTCTTTCAGCAGAGAAATGGCCCCTTCAGCCCATCACACCTATGTTAACCTATTTGCCATTCTGCATTAGGGCCATGGATTAGCCTGTGTGTCTATACCCAGATGGTTAGACAGGCAGCAAGACACGCCGGTGTTTAGTTTAGAGATATAGCGCGGAAACAGGCCCTTCGGCCCACGCCGACCATCGATCAACGGACATTAGCACTCGGGCCAATTTACATTTACGAAGCCAATTACAAACCTGTATGTCTTTGGAGTGGATTCATAGCAAAAGGATTTGAGTATAGGAGCATTCATAGCAAAAGGATTTGAGTATAGGAGCAGGGAGGTTCTACTGCAGTTGTACAGGGTCTTGGTGAGACCACACCTGGAGTATTGCGTACAGTTTTGGTCTCCTAATCTGAGGAAAGACATTCTTGCCATAGAGGGAGTACAGAGAAGGTTCACCAGACTGATTCCTGGGATGTCAGGACTTTCTTATGAAGAAAGACTGGATAGACTCGGTTTGTACTCGCTAGAATTTAGAAGATTGAGGGGGGATCTTATAGAAACGTACAAAATTCTTAAGGGGTTGGACAGGCTAGATGCAGGAAGATTGTTCCCGATGTTGGGGAAGTCCAGAACAAGGGGTCACAGTTTAAGGATAAAGGGGAAATCTTTTAGGACCGAGATGAGGAAAACTTTTTTCACACAGAGAGTGGTGAATCTGTGGAATTCTCTCCCGCAGAAGGTAGTTGAGGCCAGTTCATTGGCTATATTTAAGAGGGAGTTAGATGTGGCCCTTGTGGCTAAAGGGATCAGGGGGTATGGAGAGAAGGCAGGTACAGGATACTGAGTTGGATGATCAGCCATGATCATATTGAATGGCGGTGCAGGCTCGAAGGGCCGAGTGGCCTACTCCTGCACCTATTTTCTATGTTTCTATGTTTCTATGAGTGTGGGAGGAAACCGAAGATCTCGGAGAAAACCCATGTAGGTCATGGGGAGAACGTACAAACTCCGTACAGACAGCATCCGTAGTCAGAGTCAGTGGTGATATTATTCTCACTATTTGTACAAGCACGTACAGGAAGCACATTGGCAAGCACGCATCACCATGCACCCCGATGCATGCATGCACACACAAATGCATGCTTGCAGCACACGTGCAGAATCACAGGTGTGTGACCATGCAAAAGTGGGCATTGCTCAATCCACACATGCATGCGGAAGGCACAAATGCATATGGAGTTCGAAAAACATGCACGAGGATGATTGCACACAAAGCCACTTGAGCTGGTAGGATTCAATGTTCACTGAGAGAGGGATGTGGAACAAGACTGTGGAAATCTGTACTGAAGCAGCTCTCTGAAGAGTGGACTACAAGTTGTTAATCTGTGGAATTATCTGCTGAAGAAGGCAATGGAGGCTAATTCGCTGGATGTTTTCAAGAGAGAGTTAGATAGAGCTCTTACGGCTAAGGGAGTCAAGGGATATGGGGAGAAAGCAGGAACTGGTTGATCATATTGAATGGTGGTGCCGGCTCGAAGGGCTGACTGGCCTACTCCTGCACATATTTTCTATGTTTCTACGGACCACACACAAGACTGGAGTTTAATCTGTGTTGTACTCGTGGTACTACACCTGTGCCATATTGTCATGGGCTGCCAAAATTGTGCAAGTCCCAGGTTTAACCCCTTAAATGCCACGGCACAATTAAGCGTGAATGAGAAGAATGTGCAGTTGTGTAGATTCACCATCAGCTCATGAATAATGGAAGCACATCTGTATTTGACCAGTTTGATAGAATAAGAGTTAATGCTCTCTCCATTAGCCATCTGATATTTAGAGTACGATGATAAACAGCATAACATCCGATAAACATGAAATTATAAATGAGTGATTAAAACACTTGTGCATTTGTATAGTAAAGTGGTTTAGTGGTTGTGGACTTTCAGACAGTATTTATGGTTAACTCCAGTCACCAGGAAATGGAACCCATCACCAATCATAATTCATCCCACAATCAAAGATAAACTTTGCCTCATGAAACATTTGCAACAGATGTCTTTGGATATGAAGCAGATTTGTTTATGCCAATTTTTTGTTTACTAAGAATTACATTAGAGAGCCCAATAACTGAATGCCTGTCATTTCTCAATGTGCAGGAAGGAACTGCAGATGCTGGTTTACACCAAAGATTGACACAAAATGCTGGAGTAACTCAGCGGGACAGGCAGCATCTCTGGAGAGAAGGAATGGGTTTTCTATTTTGTGTCTATCTTCGGTGTCATTTTGTAATTGCTGCTTGTCCAACTGAATCATAACTGCAAAGTTACTCAATGAGGAGAAAAGAGGATTTTTGTTATGTGTTCAAATGCCTTTCGGGCAATAGGAATGGTAAGAATACCACTGATCATATTTTCTTAGATGAATTTATTCAATAATGCACCTGTTATACAGTTAAATCTATATAGTTTTTCTTAAATGATTAAGTGCCCTCATTTAAAGGGGCTGTCCCACTGCGGCGACCTAATTGGCGAGTTTAGAAGAGTTTGAAAAAGTGTCATGTTGAAGACCTCCTTCGACTATGTAGAAGACCTCCTTCAACCTCCTTCGACTATGTTGAAGACTAGCTTCGGAAAAATTGGACACCGAATAGTGGAGAGTGAAGGCGACCTCCTTCGATCTCCTTCGACCTCCCTTATACTATGTTGAAGATTATCTATGACTACCTTCGACTACCTTTGATTACCTTTGACTACCCTTGATTACCTATGACTAACATGCCGACCAACTACGACCTACTTCGACTAAACCTACGAGTATAAAAAAAATCGATTTTTTTCCATGGCGACCTTTTTTCACCGGCGGGCAATTTTCAACATGTTGAAAAAAATGCCGCGACCCAGCTGAGGCCTCGAGTACGCGGGGACTACTCTCGAGCATGAAGGAGAGTTACAAAGGCCTCCTAGGACATGCTGCGAGTATGAGTCGAGGGCAAACTCTTCTAAACTCGCGGATTAGGTCGCCGCAGTGGGACAGCCCCTATAATATGTGCATTACTTCAAAAAGTCTGTATTCAGCTTGTTACGTGGGGATAGGGGATAGCAATGGAAACACTAGGACCTGTGTTTTCTGAAATGTGGGAGGGAGATGACCAGACCACCCATGAATCCAGATGATTCCTGGTGTTTAAATCTATTATGTGTTTTTTTTAAATGCTATGATAACTGACACGTGCAGTTTTAGTAGTAGTGTTATGGAGCAACGTTAACAGAGCAAAAGTGCACCCGTGAGGTTTGACACTGAGACACAAAAGGAGATAGTCATAGAGATTGGAAACTGGCTCTATGGGCTAACTTGCCCATGCTGACCAATATACCCCCTCTACACTAGTCCCACGCCGACCAATATACCCCATCTACACTAGTCCCACCTGCCAATGTTTGACCTATTTCCCTCTAAACCTTTCCTATCCATGATCCATCCTGCCTCAATCCTACCCCCCCCCCCCCCCCCCCCCCCCCACTTTCATGCGCCACCGTCTGTGTGAAAAAGTTGCCCCTCGGGTTCCAAATAATCCTTTCCCCTCTCACCTAAAACCTGACCTCTGGTTTATGATCCCCTTCCTCTAGATAATGGACTCTGTCCATCTACCATGTTAGAATCGGTGACCAAAGGTTTGCAAAACACGTGAACACATTTAAAGAAAATAAAGAGATATATTTCTGGGATGTTTTAGTCGGGGAAGTTCGAAGTGCAGGCCCTTGGAAGATGAAGGCCCATCTGACGAATAAACTTGACTTGACTTGACTTGACCAGTGCTGGAGTCATTAAATGGGGAGATGAGCAATGGAGAACACTGAGACAGACCCTGGCAGGCCGGAGGCAATTGTAGAGATAGGGTGGGGCAAAGCTATCATAATGGTTTCCATCAGTGGTATTGAGTATCAAATACAAATTACAGAAAACACAGAGCCATCATTGTGAGGTAGTCTTTTTTTGACATCTATCCACGAGAAAGCATTGGATTACCACCCAGGTTTTATGCAGGGTCCCATTGCTGTAAAACTATCACAGAGACCATGGAGTGAATGAAAATCAAAGATGAAAATTCTAAGACCGTATAGTTTCAATCAAGATGATACATTTCACAAAGCTTTGTTATCATGTTGAATGAATCAAAAGAGAACTATACGGTATAAGGGAACTAAACTATCAGACCTACAGCAGACATTGTTGGGTGGTCACAACTGCAGTAACATTTATTGTGGAGTAGATATTCATTTAATATTGTCCCTGAATAGAAGGCATCCAAAATGATTCTGAACAGGATTAATTTTATTAAAAATGAACAAATTGATAACAGAAAACTCATAAATAGAAACCAATTCAGATCGAATAAATAACTGGTGGGTGGTAGGGAGATTGTAAATGGTTTTGGAGAAAATGTTCTTGTTTGTAGATTAGTCAAAAGACAGCTATTTTCTGGGATTTCCTGGGATCCTTTCCACTGTCCATCAAGTTATAGTCTCCAACATGAAAAAATCATTAAATTAAAAAACAAAGTGAATCTAAAAATCATTAAATTAAACGTGTGCATTTCTTTATCCCTCCGTGACAAATGAGCATTCTCCATTTGGAACCCCTAATGCAGTTCTGGCACAATTCTCCGCAAACCGTAATTCCCTTGATTTGGCTCAGCGTGGATCAGCGGTAGAGTTGTTGCATTCAGCACCAGAGACCCGGTAACATGTAAATTATCATAGTGTCTGTAGGATAATGTTAGTGTGCGGGGATTGTTGGTCGGTGCGGACTCGCTGGGCTGAAGGGCCTGTTTCAACGCTGTGTCTCTATTTAAACTAAATTAAGGTCAAGCAAGCCATTTTTACATTGATGGGAAAGCTCGCATTGCTGATTAAACGAGTCAATGGCAATGCCTAAAATACTCAAGCAACAGAAGTGCTTTTCTGTTCTATTCAAAAATGATTTCCAACTAGGCCACGCCCAACCTCGTTCAGCCGGGCACCTTCCTCTGCAACCACTCTCCGTTGCCAACTTACCCAACAGTTCAGTGGCAGAACTCAAATGGAGCCCGTGCCAAGGTCTGAGATGTCTTCAGGCAGCCTGTTCATCCTCCATGGGCGACAATCCCACCCAAATTGTTATTCCCAAGTAGATGCATCATCTACTTCCACACAGAGAACTGTATCCTTTGCACAATCAATTGTTGTCTTTGGTTGAGGGAGTCTTTGGCTACAGTTGTGTTTGTAACACCAAAGGTATAAGAGGAAACGGGAGAATGTGCCACCCAGTAAGAATGTAAATCATTTTATTTGTGGCATTGTATGCCTGTGATTTATTACTCTGCTTTGTGAATCATTACACCTTCTGTGTTGAATGACAGTAGGTAATCCAGATGTGAGCATGTCACTTTACATTCAACTATTCAATGACGGAAGGTAAAACACCAAGTATGAATCTGGCAGGCTGGAAACGCAAGTAGCGATCGGAAGGAACATATATCCAACAAATTAGGGAGGTTGGTTAGATTCTGGATCAAATATAGTTTGTTCTGGATCACTTTGTTTTTTAGAAGAATGGAGAAATGTTGAATTAAACGCTGCTTTCATGCTGGGGGAAGGCGGTTCTGCCAATGACAGGGTTATCTTCAAAGTAATCTCCTACTCTGTCCAGTCCCCCTGAGTGTCACTAACCTGACAACTGTACTTTCCTGAAGAAGGGTCTCGACCCGAAACGTCACCCATTCCTTTTCTCCAGAGATTCTGTCTGACCCAGCTTTTTGTGTCTATCTCCAGTTTAAACCAACATCTGCAGTTCCTTCCTACATAAATGTACTTTCCTGTTTTGCCTTGTTTCAGGCCTCACTGAATCGGCCCATTAGTCCATGCCGACCATCGATCTTCTCCTGACACAAATTCTGCATTGTGCCACTTTCTCATCCACGCCCTACACTAGGGACAATTTTCAATGACTATTCAGCGTAACAAACCCACACGTTTTTTGGGACAGGTGAGGAAATGGGAGCACCCAGCGGGAACCCACACAATCGCAGGGAGAACGTGCAAACTCCATATAGACTGCTCCAAGGTCAGAATTTAACTCACGTCTGCCTCTCTGTAGCAACAGCTCTACCAGCTGTACCACCATGCCAACCAGCCTTGACACATACTGACTGCAAAGGTGAATTTTAGTCTTTTTTCAGATCGCTGAGTTCAGTTGTTTCAGGTTGAATGTTTGATGTTTAATCTCCGAGGGTCTCCTTGCAGCCAGTGTAAAGCCCACCTTTGGGCGCCCCATGCTTTGAGGATTGATGCCGCACCCAGTTCAATAATGTGGCACGGTGTCCAAAGGACATCCTTCAAGTTTAACTTGTCCTGGCCGTGAATTAGTTAATTGAGCTAGACCGGGCCAGTAGTTAAGATCTCGTAGTTACTGACTACAATACGCCCTCTGCTCGATTGTCTTTACATGAAGAGATGGGATGGGGGGAGTGAAAGAAGATGATCCTTGTCCATCTGTATTGTGGGACAGATGGCGAATATTCATCATGGCATCGAGATCGTTGAGTGAGAGGTGGGAATGGCGTTGGACTCCAGCAAGAATTGGCATTTTCTGGTAAAGACGCATTATTGCGAAATCTGGGGAAAGGCCAAAAGATGCCCCTACAGACCAAGGCTTAAATCTGTGGATATCATGGAGTCGAAGCATCATACAGCATGGAAACATAGAAACATAAAAAATAGGTGCAGGAGTAGGCCATTTGGCCCTTCGAGCCTGCACCGCCATTCAATATGATCATGGCTGATCATCCAACTCAGTATCCTGTACCAGCCTTCTCTCCATACCCCCTGATCCCTTTAGCCACAAGGGCCACATCTAACTCCCTCTTAAATATAGCCAATGAACTGGCCTCAACTACCTTCTGTGGCAGAGAATTCCAGAGATTCACCATTCTCTGTGTGAAAAATGTTTTTCTCATCTCGGTCCTAAAAGATTTCCCCCTTATCCTTAAACTGTGACCCCTTGTTCTGGACTTCCCCAACATTGGGAACAAACTTCCTGCATCTAGCCTGTCAAACCCCTTAAGAATTTTGTTTCTATAAGATCCCCCCTCAATCTTCTAAATTCTAACGAGTACAAGCCGAGTCTATCCAGTCTTTCTTCATATGAAAGTCCTGACATCCCAGGAATCAGTCTGGTGAACCTTCTCTGTACTCCCTCTATAGCAAGAATGTCTTTCCTCAGATTAGGAAACTGGCTCTTTCACCCACCATGTCCCTGGCAGCTGCCAAGTACCGATCTGTACTAGCTCCATTCTCCAGTACCAGGCTTGCATCCATCCTTGCCTTTTCAGGTGTTGACTAATTCCGAAATGCTGCAAGATGCTCAACTTCTGCCGTGCCCTTGGGCAGTCAGCTCCAAGTTTCACCCACCCTCTGGGTGAGAAAAAACGTCCTCAAGCCCCCTATCGTGGATACCACTGCCAAGGGCAATGGTCTCACCCTGTCTATGCTCCACATCGATAGTAAAGAAAGCAAACAATGCCAGCATTTATTTCGAGAGGGCTTGTAGTCAAAAACAGGGATATGTAATGCTGACGCTCTATAAGGCTCTGTCTGGTAAGGCCCCATTTGGAATATTGTGAGCAATTTTAGGCACCCTATCTGAGGAAGGATGTGCTCGCTCTGTAGAGGGTCCAGAGGAGATTTACAAGAATGATCCCAGCAATGAGTAGGTTAACCTATGTTGAGCGTTTGTCGGCACTGGGCCTGTACTAGCTGGAGTTTAGAAGAATGAGGGGGACCTCATTGAAATGTACAGAATAGTGAAAGGCTTGGATAGTGGAGAGGATGTTTCTACTAGTGGAAGAGTCTAGGACTAGAGGTCATAGCCTCAAAATTAAAGGAAATTCTTTTAGGAAGGAGATGAGAAATGTATTTAGTCAGAGAATGGTGAGTCTGTGGAATTCTTTGTCACAGTAGGCTGTGGAGGCCAAGTCAGTGGATAGTTTTAAGGCAGAGATTGATAGACTCTTGATTATTACAGGTGTTAGAGGTTATGGGGTGAAGGCAGGTGAATGGGGTTAGGAGGGAGAGATAGATCAGACATGATTGAATGGCAGAGTAGACTTGATGAGCTGAATGGCCTAATTCTACTCCTATCACTTATGACCTTATGACATAACTTTAAAAATCTCATGTGTTGGAAGGAACTGCAGACGCTGGTTTCAAAATGATAGACATAAAAAGCTGGAGTAACTCAGCGGGTCAGACAGCATCTCTGGAGAAAAGGAATAGCTGTTGATTCCCGTGATTCTAAAGTCTGAAGAAGGGTCTCGACTGAAACGTCACTTATTCCATTTCTTTCAAAATCTCAATCAGGTCCTCCTACCCTTCTGTGACCGAAAGCAATCAAACTTAGCCTATCTAGTCTCTCCTTAAGCTGAACTGCTTCCCCTCCACCCATCTCCCCCTCTAGACACAAACCTGACTTGGCTTCGGGGCGACTGAGGTCAGTGCAATTTGCCAATTCCGTGGATAAATAAGTACTCTCACCTTTCAGATCAGTGAATCTGAAAATCACATTGCAGACAATTTTGGAATGTTTCGCTTCTATTGACGTAATTTAGGCAAGTATTACGACAAGGAAAACAATTACAGAGTGGATGAAGATCTTACCAAAATAACTGAGGAGACCCGTTTCTCAAAATGGGCATACACATTTGTACTCTGGATTAAGCTTACTTTCTGATTCTCCCAGACTTTGTGGACAGATTTCCAGCGGTGCCGAGAAGAAGCTGCAGATGCCAGTTTACCATCGAACACAGACACATAATGCTCGAGTAACTCAGCGGGACAGGCAGCATCGCTGGAGAGAAGGAATGAGTGACGTTTCGGGTCGAGACCCTCCTTTAGATTCTGAAGAAGGGTCTCGACATGAAACGTCACCCATTCCTTCTCTCCCGAGATGCTGCCTGTCCTGGTGGTTCACCATATTTGGTTACTGGCGGACTATTCTGGCATGTGAAGCTTCATAATTCAGCTTGGTTGCACAGTGCAGTTTCCTGATTGTTTTTGGGGGGAAAAAATGACGGACAAATCGCGAACTCCACTCTTTCAAGTCACTTGGTCAGGCCTAAGATTGTGACAAACAAGATGCTACACCACAGCAGTTCCAAAAAGGAAAGCTAGAAAGATATGTGTGGGAAGGAACTGCAGATGCTGGTTTACACTGAAGATGGACACAAAATGCTGGAGTATCTCCGGGGGACCAGCAGCATCTCTAGAGAGAGGGTGACGTTTCTGCTTCAGATCCTTCTTCGGACTGTGGGTGGGGGGAAGGAAACGATATATAGACAGGGATGTAGAGAGATATAGAAAAATGAATTAAATATATGCAAAAATGTAATGATTATAAGGGAAACAGGCCATTGTTAGCTGTTTGCTAGGTGAAAACGAGAAGCTGGTGCGACTTGGGTGGGGGAGGGATGGAGAGAGAGGGAATGCTTGAAGTTGCAGAAATCAATATTCATGTTATTGGGTTGCAAGGTGCCCAAGTGAAATATGAGATGCTGTTCCTCCAATTCTCACTCTGACAATGGAGGAGGCCTTGGACAGAAAGGTCAGTGTGGGAATGCGAAGGGGAATTAAAGTGTTTAACAACTGGGAGATCAGGTAGGCCCAGGCGGACTGAGTGAAGGTGTTGAGCAAAACGATCGCCCAGTCAATGATGGTCTCATCGATGTGTAAGAGTCCACACCTTGAACAACAGTAGATGAGGTTGGAGGACGTGGGTACATGGTTCATTGTGGCTGGAGAAAGTGACAATGGGCCAGACAAACAGTAAAAATAATCAGGGGAGAGAGAGGGACAGGACCACAGGCGATTTTTCAGGCGACTAGGCTATGGCCACATGGTTGCTGGGGTGTCGCCTGTATGGTCGTGAGTAGTCTCCTCAGTCGCCCAAAGAATCGTAACGTTTTTCTGGTCGCCCTTGGATTTGTAAATGTTCGAAATTTTTCGGCGACAGTTGTTGAGCGTAGCTAGACTTCTCCTGACGTAGGTTGTCGCCGGTGCTGACTTCGGTGAATTCCATTGGATATTACCTACGTCAACCGGCAACAGGGACTGGCGACTGAATTGTCTTATCTTGTCGTAGCTTGTCACGGGTGGACGTAGGTTGTGGTCGGTGGACCTCCTAACGGGTTGTCGGTACAGTTTGCCGAAGCTGGTGGTAGGTTGTTGCGGACATTGTCGGAGACGTTGTCGTAGGGGGGGTCCAGTCGCCAGTTTTTCGGTGACCTGTGACAGTGGCCGAAAAAAATCGCCTAAGTGGGACAGGCCCATTACAGTTACTTAAAGTGAGAGAAATCACTATTCATACCACCTGGTTGTAAGGTGCCCAAATGAAATATGAAATACTGTTCCCCCCCAATGTGAGGTTGGTGAGACTGTCGTGCCAGTTGTTTTTACTTGAAAGAAAACTGCGTTATTACGTTGCTGGTTTTTCCTTTTTCATTAAAAGGAATCAAATGATTGTCTTTTCTTGAAATTCGATCTCCATGAGATGAGACTCATTAACTATGCGGGTACTTTGTTAACCCAGTCAGCTCTTGTCTCTTGCCTTTAGGCTGCAGGCAGGGGAAGTCAGACGTCTCACGTCTGGTGGATATGTATTGTACTTTAAATGTGATATTGCCAGCAGTTAACAACTCACTATGAATCTCACAGCAGTAACCGCTGACAATTTCTTCTCCCTGAGGGCTTAAATCTTAAACTACTCCAAGTTAGAGCAATTCATAAAGCCAGAATATTGAATGCACTTTTAACAATAATGGCAACTCTTGTACCTTTGTGTTGTAGCTTAGTCCCCTGCTCTCTTGCAGAGGCTTCCTGACCCTGGCTATCACTGACTGAGGAACAGCAGACACATGGTCCACGTATAGTGTTGTGACCCAGTTCAAAGCATTGAAAATAATAAAGGATTAAGAAGGAATTGCAGATGCTGGAAAATCGAAGGTAGACAAAAGTGCTGGAGAAACTCAGCGGGTGCAGCAGCATCTATGGAGCGAAGGAAATAGGCAACGTTTCGGGCCGAAACTTTGCCTATTTCCTTCGCTCCATAGATGCTGCTGCACCCGCTGAGTTTCTCCAGCACTTTTGTCTACCCAAAATAACAAAGGACATTAGTTTAGTTTGGAGGCAGAGCCTAGAAACAGGCCCTTCGGCCCACCGGGTCTGCGCCGACCAGCGATCCCGCACATTAACACTATATTACACACTATCCTATACACTATCCTACACACACTGGGGACAATTTACACTTACACCAAGCCAATTAACCTACAAACCTGTACGCCTTTGGAGTGTGGGAGGAAACCGAAGATCTCGGAAAAAACCCACGCGGTCATGGGGAGAACGTACCAACCAACCTGATACCAACCTGATCTCTTGGTTAGTCGGGTTTAACCCAGGTCTCCGGCGCCACAAGCACTGTAAAGCAGCAACTCTACCGCTGCGACACCGTGCCGCCTTGATGGAGGTGTGGCACGTTAATGTGTGGGTATCAGACAGGCACATTGTACACACTTGTAATCCGTGGACACCAGTTTGAAGCTGAGGTCATGTTAACGCTTGCTTCTCATGTAACACTTGGCCGTCTACATAATGCAATCAGATACACACCTGGCCGTTATTCATACCGCTGGGGTGTAAGCGGCCCAAGCGAAATATGAGGTGCTGTTCCTCCAAGTTGCGTTGGGCCTCACTCTGACAATGGAGGAGGCCCAGGACAGAAAGGTTTCCAACCAGTCTGATTGTTCCCCGATTATATTTTAACTCTTTGCTTTGTTGTCAACTTCTCCTAGCTAACAAAGATCTATTCTACATTTTTTGATCCCCATCTCTTTTGATGTCTTGTTTTCACACCTTACCCTTCCTTATCTTTGTATCTCCCTCTCCCCTGGCTCTCAGTCTGAAGAAGGGTTTCGACCCTAAACATCACCCATTCCTTCTCTCCAGAGATGCTGCCTGTCCCGCTGAGTTACTCCAGCATTTTGTGTCCATCACCTGGCCTGCAGATCGATTTGTATGGAGGGTAGGTTTGAGAGCAGGGAGAAAGAAGACACAAATATTCTGGTAACTCAGTGAGTCAGGCAGACACTCGGGAGAAGTTGGATAGGTGACCGTTTGGGTTGGGACCATTCCTCAGGCAGAAGACTGAGGAGGAAGGTGATGTTGGTGGGGGTTGGATCACGGATCAATAGCAACACTAAACCAGTGACGAATGTTTGCAGGAGTCAGCAAAGGCAAAAACATTTGTTGTTTTATTTTGTTGGTATTGGTTGAGGGATGACCATTGCAACAAAAAAAAATAGCAAGAACCTAAACTAAAAGCAGCAAAAGGCAGAAATACTCAGTCGGTCAGGCAGCATCTGTGGGAAGAGAAATAAAGTTGATGTTTTTGGTCCATGATCCTTCAATAGAACATTTAAAGTAGCAATTCTGATTAAAGGTTGTCATTTAGGTGTGAAGAATAATCCTGATCTGAAAGGTCGCCTGTCCATTCACCTCCCCAGATGCTGCCTGACCCGCTGAGTTCCTCCAGCACTTGGTGTTTTGCTCAAGATTCCAGCATCTTCAGTCTGTTTAAGAAGGAACTGCAAGAAATGCTACACTTGTCGCTTTACCTCCCCCCTTGACTCCATTCAAGGACCCAAGCAGTCTGTCCAGGTGCGACAGAGGTTCACCTGCATCTCCTCCAACCTCATCTATTGCATCCGCTGCTCTAGATGTCAGTTGCTCTACATCGGTGAGACCAAGCGTAGGCTTGGCGATCGTTTCGCCGAACACCTCCGCTCGGTCCGCATTAACCAACCTGATCTCCCGGTGGCTCAGCACTTCAACTCCCCCTCCCATTCCGAATCCGACCTTTCTGTCCTGGGCCTCCTCCATGGCCAAAGTGAGGACCACCGCAAATTGGAGGAGCAGCACCTCATATTTGGCTGGGGCAGTTTGCACCCTAGCGGTATAAACATTGACTTCAATAATTTCAGATAGTCCCTACTTTCTCCTCCCCTTCCCAGCACTCCCTCAGCCCTCTGGCTCCACCTCTTCCTTTCTTCCTCCCGCTCCCCCCACCCTCACACCAGTCTGAAGAAGGGTTTCGACCCGAAACGTTGCCTATTTCCTTCGCTCCATGGATGCTGCTGCACCCGCTGAGTTTCTCCAGCATTTGCATCTACCAGCATCTTCAGTATCTTGTGTCTCTTTCGTTTAGTTCTATTTCTCTCTCACAGATGCCAGCTGACCGGCTGTTCTATTTAATGTTTTTTTTATTGCTAGTAGGATGAATATTGATCTGAGGGAATATTGATCTGAGGGAATTCTTCCCTTCATATTGTGCTTTTGATATATTTAACACACAAATAAACTTTAGTTTAGAGATACAGCATGGAAACGGGCCCTTCGGCCCACGGAGCCTACTGACCAGCGATCCACGCACATTAACACTAGGTGTTAGGTGAAACTCAGCGGGTGCGGCAGCATCTATGGAGCGAAGGAAATAGGCAACGTTTCGGGCCGAAACGTTGCCTATTTCCTTCGCTCCATAGATGCCGCCGCAGTCGCTGAGCTTCTCCAGCACTTTTGTCTACCCAAAATACTAAAGGACATTAGTTTAGTTTAGAGGCAGAGCCCAGAAATAGGCCTGATCGCTGGTCTGCGCCGACCAGCGATCCCGCACATTAACACTATATTACACACTATCCTATAAACTATCCTACACACACTAGGGACAATTTACACTTACACCAAGCCAATTAGCCTACAAACCTGTACGCCTTTGGAGTGTGGGAGGAAACCGAAGATCTCGGAAAAAACCCACGCGGTCATGGGGAGAACGTACCAACCAACCTGATCTCCCGGTTAGTCGGGTTTAACCCAGGTCTCCAGCGCCGCAGGCACTGTAAAGCAGCAACTCTACCGCTGCGCCACCGCGCCGCCTTGATGGAGGTGTGGCACGTTAATGTGTGGGTATCAGACAGGCACATTGTACACACTTGTAATCCGTGGACACCAGTTTGAAGCTGAGGTCATGTTAACGCTTGCTTCTCATGTAACACTTGGCCATCTACATAATGCAATCAGATACACACCTGGCCGTTATTCATACCGCTGGGGTGTAAGCGGCCCAAGCGAAATATGAGGTGCTGTTCCTCCAAGTTGCGTTGGGCCTCACTCTGACAATGGAGGAGGCCCAGGACAGAAAGGTTTCCAACCAGTCTGATTGTTCCCCGATTATATTTTAACTCTTTGCTTTGTTGTCAACTTCTCCTAGCTAACAAAGATCTATTCTACATTTTTTGATCCCCATCTCTTTTGATGTCTTGTTTTCACACCTTACCCTTCCTTATCTTTGTATCTCCCTCTCCCCTGGCTCTCAGTCTGAAGAAGGGTTTCGACCCTCAACATCACCCATTCCTTCTCTCCAGAGATGCTGCCTGTCCCGCTGAGTTACTCCAGCATTTTGTGTCCATCACCTGACCTGCAGATCGATTTGTATGGAGGGTAGGATTGAGAGCATGGAGAAAGAAGACACAAATATTCTGGTAACTCAGTGAGTCAGGCAGACGCTCGGGAGAAGTTGGATAGGTGACCGTTTGGGTTGGGACCATTCCTCAGGCAGAAGACTGAGGAGGAAGGTGATGTTGGTGGGGGTTAGATCACGGATCAATAGCAACACTAAACCAGTGACGGATGTTTGCAGGAGTCAGCAAAGGCAAAAACATTTGTTGTTTTATTTTGTTGGTATTGGTTGGGGATGACCATTGCAACAAAAAAAATAGCAAGAACCTAAACTAAAAGCAGCAAAAGGCAGAAATACTCAGTCGGTCAGGCAGCATCTGTGGGAAGAGAAACAAAGTTGATGTTTTTGGTCCATGATCCTTCAATAGAACATTTAAAGTAGCAATTCTGATTAAAGGTTATCATTTAGGTGTGAAGAATAATCCTGATCTGAAAGGTCGCCTGTCCATTCACCTCCCCAGATGCTGCCTGACCCGCTGAGTTCCTCCAGCACTTGGTGTTTTGCTCAAGATTCCAGCATCTTCAGTCTGTTTAAGAAGGAACTGCAGTTGTCGCACTAGTCGCTTTACCTCCCCCCTTGACTCCATTCAAGGACCCAAGCAGTCTGTCCAGGTGCGACAGAGGTTCACCTGCATCTCCTCCAACCTCATCTATTGCATCCGCTGCTCTAGATGTCAGTTGCTCTACATCGGTGAGACCAAGCGTAGGCTTGGCAATCGTTTCGCCGAACACCTCCGCTCGGTCCGCAATAACCAACCTGATCTCCCGGTGGCTCAGCACTTCAACTCCTCCTCCCATTCCGAATCTGACCTTTCTGTCCTGGGCCTCCTCCATGGCCAGAGTGAGGACCACCGCAAATTGGAGGAGCAGCACCTCATATTTGGCTGGGGCAGTTTGCACCCCAGCGGTATGAACATTGACTTCAGTAATTTCAGATAGTCCCTACTTTCTCCTCCCCTTCCCAGCACTCCCTCAGCCCTCTGGCTCCACCTCTTCCTTTCTTCCTCCCGCACCCCCCACCCTCACACCAGTCTGAAGAAGGGTTTCGACCCGAAACGTTGCCTATTTCCTTCGCTCCATGGATGCTGCTGCACCCGCTGAGTTTCTCCAGCATTTGCATCTACCAGCATCTTCAGTATCTTGTGTCTCTTTCATTTAGTTCTATTTCTCTCTCCCAGATGCCAGCTGACCGGCTGTTCCATCTAATGTTTTTTTTATTGCTAGTAGGATGAATATTGATCTGAGGGAATTCTTCCCTTCATATTGTGCTTTTGATATATTTAACACACAAATAAACTTTAATTTAGAGATACAGCATGGAAACAGGCCCTTCGGCCCACGGATCCTACTGACCAGCGATCCACGCACATTAACACTAGCCTACACACATATTTTATATTTATACCAAGCCAATTGGCCAACAATCCTGTAAGTGTATTGGCGGAAACAGAAGAAAACCTACCCAGGTCACGGTGAGAGCGTGCAGTCAGGATTGAGCCTGGCTCTCTGGCGCTGTAAGGCAGTAGCTCCACCGCGATGCCACCAGGCGTGCCGCCCTGGACCGAACCTCTGGAACAAAAATAAAGCACGGCTCCCTGTGTACTGAGCTATAATGTTAGTTCTACACTGTGGCATGGCTCTTTTGACCTGACATATCTTGATGCCAATCTTAAGAAAGTAAATTGCTCAGTTCCAATTCATGTTATCTACAACTACCTTTGACTGCCCTCGATTACCTACGACCAACATGCCGACCTACTGCGACTAAACCTACGAGTAAAAAAAAGTATTGCTTTTTTTCCATGACAACCTTTTTTTACTCGCGGGCATTTTTCGACATGTTGAAAAAAACGCCGCGACCTAGCTGAGGCCTCGAGTACGCGGAGGCCACTCTCGAGCATGAAGGAGATTTACGAAGACTTCCTACGACCTCGTGTCGACCATGCTGCGAGTATGAGTCGAGGGCAAACTCACCAGAACTCGCAGATTAGGTCGCCCTAGTGGGACAGGCCCTTTACACCTCAATTGAATGAGTTCAAAATATTCACGACAAAGACCTCTGAAGGTACAGATTAATGGCAATTGTAATTCACACGAATGATTCTCTCCACTCCCAACCAACCTCTCATATGTAACACTGGGATAACTCAGCGGGCCAGGCAGCATCTCTGGAGAATATAGATAGGTGACGTTTTGGGTAACCTATCCAGAGATGCTGCCAATCCCACTGAGTTACTCCACCACATTGCGTCCTTTTTTTTTTTAAACCTGCATTTGCGGTTTCTTTTATCTCCACTCCTAGTTCAGTTTAGTTTATTGTCACGTGTACCAAGGTACAGTCAAAAGTTTTTGCTGCGTGCTAATCAGTCAGCAGAAAGACAATACATGATTACAGTCCATGAGCAATTTACAGTGTATAGATACATGATAATGGAAAAATGGTTAGTGCAAGGTAAAGCCAGCAATGTCTGATCAAGGATAGTCCAAGGATCATCATTGAGGTAGATACTAGTTCAGCACTGCTCTCTGGTTGTGGTAGGATGATTCAGTTATCTGATAACAGCTGGGGAAAAACTGTCCATTACTTCTCTCTAGCGATGCTGCCTGACCCGCTGAGTTACTCCAGCTTTTTGTGTCGTTCTTCTGTTTAAACCAGCATCTGCATTTCCTCCTTACACATAATCATTTAGCAATATTGATTCCTATCTTCTTGTGTGTCATTTAATTTAATTCACATGTTCAATCAATATTGTTTTATTATTAATGTTTAATGTTTTCTGAATCATTCCTAACTTTCACTGTATGTCATATTGTCACGTGTGGGCGGAGCACCAAGGCAAATTCCTTGTATGTGAATACTTGGCCAATAAACTTATTCATTCATCTAATTTTATATTTTCCAAAACACAGTGAGAATGGTTCCGTATTAATTATTTGAGTGACTGCGTAAAATACAGCACTGGCTAGCAATCTCAACCTTATTGTAGCCCTGTTCAACTGCTGAAATATGCATGTAATAATCCTTTGAGTCCATTGCTCTGCTGCTTGTGTCCTGCAGGCATGTTCACTGAAGGGCCTGTCCCACGAGCATGCGACTGCATGCGGCTAGCGCGACCAAACATGGTCGCTTGAGCCATACGGCCTCGCGGGGCCGGTCCCACTTCGATCGCTGGAGCCGTATGGAGTTGTGCAGGGCTGGTCCCGACATCGCGCGGGGCTCCGAAAAACTGCCACTGTCCGAAAATTCCGCGTGACAACGGCCTGTCGGCCCGCAGCCACATTGAGGCCGTACGCAGCGCCTCGACGGGCGTATGCAGCGTCTCAACGCCGTACGCAGCGCCTCGACGCCGTACGCCTAGCGCGTGGCATTGCGCGGTGACATCACCGCCCGGCGTGCCGTTGCGCGGTGACGTCACCGCCCGGCGTGCCGTTGCGTGGTGATGTAACCGCCCGATGCCGTACGACGTCCAAATTCAGTCGGCCCGCCTCCTGCCCAGCTGATTGGTGAGTATGATGTCGGGACCAGCCCCGCACAACTCCAGACGGCGCCGCGGTTGTCCGTGGGACCGGCCCCGCGAGGGCGTACGCCTCAAGCCACCACGTTTGGTCGCGCTAGACGCATGCAATCGCATGCTGGTGAGACAGGCCCTTAAGCTGATGCACGCCAACATGACTTTCCCAGGGAATCCAGTGGCGTGTTCAACTTTAAAAAAAACAAAACCTTGTGAGCGGAACTATCGGGCCATTAACAGCCACAGTGCTTGCTTGGTCATGTTGAAGTGACTGGAATTTTCTGTGTAAATCAAAAGGATAAAAGGTTAAACAAATTGCATTGAGTGGTATTTTGGAGACATTTGTCGGCTGACCCTGGGTGTCTGGCTGTACTGTGTGATTATGCATATAAATAATGCAGCAAAAGAACAGGAAATCTTCACCAACCACCTGGCACATTTCATTCTAGTTAAACAAGATTTATTGCAAGATTTACAGTGGAATCTTGGTTAGGTTTGTGACCAGCTGTTAACTTATTAGCCCTCTTCTTAATAAACCTGAGAAGTTTTAACTCCTTGCTCTCGTTCAACTTTAAGTTGCAGATACTACTTCAGAGCAAGAAAATTCTATAGTTTCATGGGTTTACAAAAAGGACTTCCATCAATGTTGGACAGTACATTGTATAGGAAGGAACTGCAGACCCTGGTTTAAACCGAGGATAGACACAAAATGCTGGAGTAACTCAGCGGGACAGGCAGTATCTCTGGAGAGAAAGAATGGGTGACGCTTTGGGTCCAGACTGAAGTAGGGTCTCGACCTGAAACATCAGCCATTCCTTCTCTCCAGAGATGCTGCCTGTCCCGTTGAGTTACTCCAACATTTTGGGTCTATATTTGGATGTACATTGCAGTTGCTGTTGCACTATGATCTGCCCTGAGACAGCTTTGTGTCCTAAAGCGATCAGCTACTCAATAATATTCCCAGCTCCTGTCAAATACAAGTCCTTCCTTTCAGCAGTCTTCTTGTGCACCTGTTGGTCTTTGTTTCGGCGTGACGGGGGAGAAAGCTTCCTCCCAGGAGAATCTTTTTGCTTGGACTATACATGTTAAAAACCCTTGCTATGGAAAAGATAAATTACCTGTCTGCCTGAAAGCGGAAGCCACCAAGAGAAGCCTATTTAACGTCATTTGTACATAAGCACAAGGATCAATGAAACATTCCCAACTTTGACTTGGCTTTGCCAGGGGACTTGTACAGGAGCAGCTTCTGCTCACGTGTGATGGCCAAACTTTAGACAAACTTTCGTCGTATAGCATGGAAACAGACCCTTCGGCCCACTGAGAATGCAACAGCCTGTACACAAGCACTATTCTACACACTAGCGACAATTTACAATTCACTAAAGCGAATTAACCTACAAACCTGTATGTGTTTGGAGTGTGGGAGGAAACCGGAGCACCCGTAGAAAACCCACGCAGGTCACGGGGAGAACGTACGAACTCCGTCCAGTCAGCACCCGTAGTCAGGTTTGAACCGTGGTCTCTGGCGCTGCAAGGCAGCAACTCTACTGCTGCGCCACTCTGCTGGTAAAGATGGAGCACCCAGGCCCCGTGATTTATGCAGCATAATCCCAAGTAGGATAGGGAATTGATCAATTTATCAATATTGCAGGTGTTTCGTCTTATGGAGAGGCACAAACTGCAGATGCTGGAAACCTGAGCAAAAAACAAAGTGCTGGAGGAGCCCAGCTGGTCTGGCAGTATCTGTGGAGGGAATGGAGGTTTTGGGTCGCAATCCTTCCAGGTTTGAGTGTTGCACAGATCACAGGGGGGGGGGGGGGGGAGCAATGGGAGAGGATCTCGCAGAATTCTCAATGGTGAGACGACTACAATGGTGGTGCTACTGCCGTACAGCGCCGGGGACCCAGCTTCCATCCTGACTACAGGTGCTTGTCTGTACGGAGTTTGTACATTCTCCCTGTGACCTGCGTGGGTTCCCCCGGGATTTCCAAGTGTCTCCCACACTCCAAGGACGTACAGGTTTGTAGGTTAATTGACTTGGTATAAATGTAAATTGTTCCCAGTGTGTGTAGGATAGTGTTAGTGTGCGGGGATCGCTGGTTGGCGCAGACTCGGTGGGCCGAAGGGCCTGTTTCCGTGCTGTATCTCTAAACTAAACCAGTCTTCAATTTAGGAGATTTTGTAATGGGGCTGTGAAATCGAGACCCAAGAAGCTGCAGATGCTGGAAACCTGAGTAAAAAACAAACTCAGCAGATCAGGCAGCATTTTGTGGAGGAAATGGACAGGTGACATTTCAGGTCGGGACCCTTCATTAGACTGATTTCCTCTAGGAGATAGATTATTCTTACATTTGTTCCAGGGCATGTGCATAATATAATTAGCCAATACAATTGGGGTGGGGGGAGGGGGTGGAGACTGTGGAGATGTCTTTGTAATCGTGTAGTGAAGAACTGCAGATACTGGTTTAATCCAAAGACAGACACGAAATGCTGGAGTAACTCGGCAGGTCAGGCAGCATCTCTGGAGAAAAGGAATAGCTGACATTTCGGGTCAAGACCTTTCTCCAGACAGGAGTAAGGAATCGGCCCGAAACGACACCTATTCCTTTTCTCCAGACCTGCTGAGTTACTCCAGCATTTCGTGTCTGTCTTCGTAATTGGTTTCATTTCTAGATGTATGGCACACATCACAAGGAAAGTACAGAGGATAAGAGATCACCTGTTGCAGAAGCTGACACTACAGTAACTTCACTTGTCTAGACAGGATTTACAGGGTTACACATTGCCGTTATTAAAGATAATTGTGTTGTTAATCTGGTATAGAACTCTGTCAATGCGGCAGGCCCCATGGAACTCCATAAAATAGGGGAAACTGTGATGAATGTGGACTGTTACTCCCTTTGTGATCTCCAGTAAATATAAAAGCTATATCTTTGTGGGACATGCTGCCTTGCAGAGTCTGTGCCACATTAGATGTTCAGCCAATTATTGCCCTGTTTTAGGATCAATTCCCAGTCCCCGTTGTGAGTTTAGGTGGAGTTTGCTGAGTACACAAGCACGCGTGAAGTTAAGCCTTTGCAGAGTGTAAAGGGCCTGTCCCACTGTACAAGGTAATTCAAGAGTTCTCCCGAGTTTCCCCTGATTCGAACTCGGATAATTACGGTAATAGCCGCTCGTAGCTACTCGGGGCTCTCGTGGACACTTTTCAACATGTTGAAAAAACCTCACGAGCTTATCGCGTTTCCCGAGTAACTGCCGTTAGCGTTACGAGCCGCTAAGAGACGTCCCGAGCTCTGACGTACCCGCTACGTACATTCTACGTACTTAACACGAGTTTGGGTTTTTTTTAAACTCGGGAGAGCTCTTGAATTACCTCATACAGTGGGACAGGCCCTTTAAGATACCTGATTCTGTCTCTGGTTCACATCAACAATTTGTACAACCACACCTAGACACAAAATGCTGGAGTAACTCAGCGGGACAGGCAGCATCTCTGGAGAGAAGGAATGGGTGACGTTTCGGGTCGAGACCCTTCTTCAGATTGAACTACCACACTTTGTTTGTGTCCTTGGTGTGAGAAAATAACTTTCCCAGTCACCTTCTCCAGTGTGAGAGCAAGGAGCTGTGTGTGTGTGTGTACCTGTGCGGGTGTGTTGTGTGTGTGTGTGTGTGTGTGTACCTGTGCGGGTGTGTGTGTGTGTGTGTGTACCTGTGCGGGTGTGTGTGTACCTGTGCGGGTGTGTGTGTACCTGTGCGGGTGTGCTTGTGTGCTCCTTTGTGGCTTGTCTCTCATGCTTTCAAAATCCATTTTTGTTTGCTCATTTTTGTTGTTATTCCACGCATACAGACTTGACTGCTGGGTGAGTCCTATAGCCTTGCAATTAGTAATGCATTTCACAGTTAAATAACCTTAATGTGCTGGTAACTGTCCTCATAAAGGGATATTCCCTTTCGGCACATGCAACTGCAATTGCAATAATATTGTGTAGAACAAAACATGATGGATTAATTCAGCAGGCCAGGCAGCATATCCCGACCCCAAAATAATCATTAAATTCTAACCATGCCACTTCCCCTCACCATCGCCCCGACTGAAAACTATCTCATATTTCTCTCCTTCTCCATTTTGACGAAGGGTCCCGGACCTGAAACGGTAAATGCTTCCCCTTCCACAGATGCTGCCTGACCTCCTGAGTTTTTCCAGCAGCATCTGTTTCTGTTTTAAATCATTTGTTGATCGGCCTATTGATAAGAAAGCAGATGAAATGTGTAGGAAGGAACTTCAGATGTTGGTTTAAACAGCCGATAGACACAACAAGCTGGAGTAACTCAGCGGGTCAGACAGCATCTCTAGAGAGAAGGAGTAGGTGACGTTTCGGGATGATACCCTTCTTCAGACTGAGAGTCAGGGGAAAGGGAAACGATAGATGTAGATGGTGATGTAGAACAAATGAATGAAAGATATGCAAAAAAGTAATGACGATAAAAGATGTGGGCTAGGAGAAAATGAGTTACAGGCAATGAGACTAAATAAGATGACTTTGAAGCTGGTGTGACATGTGGGGTAGGGATGGGGGGAGAGAGGATGCAGGAGTTACTTGAAGTTAGTGAAATCAATATTCATACCACTGGGTTGTAAGCTGCCCAAGCAAAATATGAGATGCCGTTCCTCCAATTTGCGTTCATATCTCTAGTTTCCCTTTCCCCTGACTCTCCAGACCACTAAGAAAGCAGAGAATGGTTGATGACCCTGGAACTTGGGGAGAGAACGAGGGAATTCCCTCATGCTCTTACATCAGGGAGCCTCCCATCTCACTCGTAAAAAGCAAACGATCTCACAAAACACTTGAAACTGCAAATTGCTACGTTGTTCTGCATGGCTATCTGCTGTAAGAAACCTTGAGATATGTAATAAAACAGAATTGTCGAGAGTATAACTAGTCTTCTGTGATGATTTATTCAAGGTCACCTCCGTTTACAGAATATAACCTTCAGATTGCTGCAAAGTTAGATTAAAAGTAAGTTTGTTAGACTAAACGGGATACACATCCAACCCAACCTGCCTTGTAACAAAAGCCATAGAGGCACAGTACAGTCTGAATAAGGGTTTTGGCCCGAAATGTTGCATATTTCCTTCATTCTATAGATGCTGCCTCACCCGCTGAGTTTCTCCACCATTTTTGTCTACCTGAGACACAGTACATATGTGTGAGACTTTTGTTTAGGAATTTTATTACAAGTGCATCTACAGTCTCTTGTGACTCCCTCTCTTCTAAACCTAGCGGGTGAGGCTTCCGGTATTCCTTACTCCTCCGGAGTTTTCACATCTAATTACACTGGGAAACAAGATGGTCTTTGGGAACCAACATAAAAACAAGCTGGAATCAGAGTTTGGACTGTCTGTTTAAATTAGAAAAATGGTTTCCAATGAAGAATTGTTCTTTGCTTGCATGTTGCTGTCAAATCCACTGCACGTGAATAAAGTTAATACACGTATGGACAGAAGTAAGACTTGTTATTATCTAGTTCTCATTTGTGGTGGGAATGGAACAATTACATTGCTATGTGCTGCACCTTTTATAGGTGCATTAACACAACATAACAAATAACATATTATAATGCAATAAACTGTCAATTACACCAGGTAAGCAGTCCATAACTGTGTAAGCCAAAATATATAGTATACCTCTTAAACACAGTGCAATATAGTTCAATGCTGTGGTGGGGTAGTGGTTAGGATTGTACAGTGTTCACTGCACCTCAGTACACGTGACAATAAACTAAACTGAACCGGGTGGTTCAGAGACTGATGGTTGGAGGGAGGAAGCTGTTCTTGAGCCTATAGCTTCTTCCCGCTTCCGCTGGTCGGCACGGACTCAGTGGGCCGAAGGGCCTGTTTTGCAAGGTTTAGTCTGAAGAAGGGTCTGGACCCAAAACGTCACCCATTCCTTTTCTCCAGGGATGCTGCCTGTCCTGCTGAGTTACTCCAGCTCTTTGGTTTAAACCAGCATCTGCAGTTCCTTCCTACGCCAGACCTCAAGGCCTTGGAGCCTGAAGGAACTGATGCTTGTTGTGAGTGATTAAGTACTGGGAATGTGGAAAGTACAGGAAGCGGGAGCTGAGCTCTGGAGAAGATCTCATGGATAAGGAGGGGTGAGACCTTGGAACAGTTTTGAATACGAGGATGAGAATTTTAAACTGGAGCTTTTGCCTTCAGGAGAGGCAGTGTAAATCTGTGACCATTGAATGACTGGATGAACAGGGATTGGTGCTTGCTAGAACCTGGCAGTGAGGTTTGGATGCATGAAAACAAAAAAAAACTCTGGCTTTCAGAAATCTATACAAAAACTGTGAAAAACTCAGCAGGTCAGATGATGAAGGGAGAAGTGGATGTAATATATCAAACTGGGGAAATGAAATCGCATCTCACCATTATTTTCTTGGTTTGGCTTAGATTAGGCGAGGGGCAGCAAGGTGGTGCAGCGGTAGAGTTACTGCCTCATAGCGCCAGAGACCCAGATTTGTTTCTACGGTGTTGTCTGTATGGCGACTGCACGTACTCCCCGTGACCGCATGGGATTTCTCCTGGTGCTCTGGTTTCCTCCCACACTCCATACAGGATTGCAGGTTAATTGGCTTTGGAAAACGTGTAAATTGTCCCTAGTGTGTGTAGGATAGTGCTAGTGTATGGAAACCGCTGGTCTGCGCAGACTTGGTGGGCCGAATGACCTGTTTCTGTGCTTTATCTCTAAACTAAACTGGACAAAGGGACAAAGGACATTTATTGTCACATACACCATTTCTGGGGCAGTGAAATTTGAGTTGCCATCTGCAGCACACTAATAAAAAATAAAACACACCACCAAAGAATTTAACATAAAACATAAAAACATCCCCCCCACACAATGGTTCCCACTGTGAGGGAAGGCAGCAAAGTCCAGTCCTCTCCCTCTATGTTCACCCCGTGGTCGGGGCCTATTTGAGGCCTCCACAGTCGCCACAACGGCGGCCCGATATTGCAGGCCCTCTCGGGAGAACACTCTTCATCGGCTTGGAGTGTCTGGAACGGGGCAAAAACGGGGCAAAATCTCAGCAGGTCAGATAGCATTCATGAAGGGAAAAATAGAAGTCAAATTGAGGAAACACAATGCTTGGTCTCTCCAGCATTTTTAGTCTTTATTTCTCGGTTTGGCCTAGATTTCAGCCACCCCTCCCCCATTCCTCACCACCTCCACTCCACAACATGTTGCTCTTCAGCCAGTGGATCGGGGAGACTCAAGAGCAGACCATGTCCTTTCATTACACAACCCTTGTACGAACACTGCTCCCTGGCATTCAGCTGCAGTGTTTCACAGTATGGCAAGAAGCACTAAAGTGATGTGTTGGAAGGAACTGCGGATGCTGGTTTAAACTAAAGGTAGACACAAAAAGCACCAAAGTGCTCCCTGTTGATGGACCACCCAAGAGCCTTTGAGAAGGATGAGAAGGCCTACCGGGAGGAGGTGGCTGATCTGGCACTCTGGTGTCAGGACAACAGCCTCCCCTTGAATGTCACAAATTCTAAGGAGCTGATTGTGGACTTTAGAAGGGCACAGCATCCGAGGACGTACACGCCACTGGAGATAAATGGGGATACTGTGGATAGGGTGAGCTGCTTTAAACACCTGGGAGTCCACATCACAGAGGATCTGACATGGACATCACATGCTGCAGCACTCATGAGCAAGGCAAGGCAGCGCCTTTACCACCTCAGGCAGCTGAGGAAGTTCAGAGTCTCTCTGAGGATCCTCCAGTGCTTCTACTCTGGGGCTGTAAGAAGCATCTTGTCCGGCAACATCACAATCTGGTTTGGGAACAGCTCTGCCCAGGACAAGAAGGCTCTGCAGAGAGTTGTGCGTTTGGCCGGACACACTATTGGAACTACACTCGCCCCCTTGCAGGACCTATACACCAGGAGGTGCAGATCCAGAGCCAGCAACATTATGGGGGACCCCTACCACCCCAGCAACGGACTGTTCCAGCTGCTGCAGTCAGGCAAACGTCTCCGCTATCATGCTGTGAAAACAGAGAGGATGAGACGGAGTTTCTTCCCACAGGTCATCAGGACTGTAAACTCTTATCTCACCAGGGACTAATTTACTGTTGTGTTGTGTCTTTTGTAAAACAATATTTTCTAACATGTAAATACTGATTCTGTTCTATTCTGTTCTGTAGTATTTTTGCACAATCCGCAGGCATTGCCACTTTCATTTCACTGCACATCTTGTATGTGTATGTGACAAGTAAAGTGGACTTGACTTGACCTGACTTTGATTCGGTGCTGAAGGGGGAATCAAAGGGCGAGGCAATTGATTCTGCTTTATGGTAAATGTTGGTAAACTTTGGTAAAACCTTCTAGTAAATCTGCTTTCCGGTAAACCTTCAGCAATTGTGATGTAGTGGAGACTGGATGTTGAGCACCAGTGTTGGTGTGAACACTCGCCAGTCCTCATGTCTTGGTACACCTGCATGGCTTAAGATAGACACAAAAAGCTGGAGTAACTCAGCGGGACAGGCAGCATCTCCAGAGAGAAGGAATGGGTGACGTTTTGGGTCGAGACCCTTCTTCAGACTTCTCCTGCATTGCTTAAATTGTGTATCCTCTTGGATTTTTCCAGCTGATTACCTGCTGGAAACCGAACATTTCTTTCAGGTCAATACACTTAACAATTTGAACATATTTGGAAATATCGCTGCCATTCTCTTACGGTGCAACTGTTTTTCATAAATACAGCAAAGTCAAACTAAACTCCACAGCTGGAAACACAAAGAGGCTGTTGACGCAGGAAGTTCATACAAACTCTTGTGCTGTTTTCTCGAGTTGATCTTGTGTTGTTTTTTCCATGCGACAGATAATCCCCATGGTAACTATTTTGCTGCACAGCAGCCTATTTCTTTAATCTACTTTTTTGATGTGCCAAAACGTTTTCCCCCGTTAATCCCCTGAGCAGCCCTGCCATGTTAATTTATTACAACTGCGTACTCTGTACACTCTCTGTCTTTTAAGGAGTGGGTGAAATGAATTTTGCACTAAACGAGTTGATTCTTGCCTTTTTTAACACGCTGTGCTCCATTGTTTGAGTTCTGCTCTTCAGTTTATCTCCTTTAGAATCGATTGCGATGGCTTGTCCTCGCACACCGCTGTCTGCTGCTGTGAGTCGCCATCTTGTACGTTGTACGTCTGGCTGCACTTGACGATAGTTTCACACCAATGGTACTGGACAATCCCTGCTTCTATTGACAGACACAACCAACGTGCTGGAGTCAGGCAGAACCTCCGGGGGGAAAAAAGATGGGTGATGTTTCATTTTTAAAGCAGAGGTAAATAGGTTCTTGTGTAGGAAGGAACTGCATATGCTGGTTTACATCGAAGATAGACACAAAATGCTGGAGTAACTCAGCGGGACAGGTAGCATCTCTGGAGAGAAGGAAGGGGTGACGGTTCGGTGTCCAGACCCTTCTTCAGACTTATTCTTGATCAGTACGGGTATCAGGGGTTATGGGGAGAAGGCAGGAGAATGGGGTTAGGAGGGTGAGATAGATCAGCCATGATTGACAGGCGGAGTAGACTTGATGGGCTGAATGGCCTAATTCTACTCCTATCACATGACCTTATATCAGCACCTTTCTTCTTGCAAGTAGGGGGTGAGGGGTGAAGAGCTGAAGGCTAGAAAGGACCAGGACTAACAGGGGCTGGCCACAAAATACCTCAGACAGGGTGGTGCCTTAGTAAGCCATTGTTAGGTAGGGAAGGTGTGATCTCGAGAGGGATACAATGTGGAGAACTGTGGACCGTTAAACGACTAGGGTGGGGGGAGGGGGGTGTAGGTAGAAGTGACTTAAATTGGATCATTCAACATTCATACCACTGATTCATAAGCTACCCAGGGTGCTGTTCCTCCACTTTATGTGTGGCCTCAGTCTGGCAATGGAGTAGGCCCAGGACAGAAAGGTCAGTACGGGAATGACAATGGGAATTGAGATGGTTGGCATCTGGGAGATCCTGTAGGCCTCGGCGGACCAAGTGTAAGTTCAGAAGGCTACATTTGGTGTTGCCGACATACAGGACCCCACACCAGATGCAGCCGGTGAGATTTCAGATGGTAGATGCGAACCCCTGTCTCACCTGGCAGGACCGTCGGCATTCCTGGATGGAAGTTGAGGGAGGAGGTATAAGGACAGGTGTTGCATCTCCTGCAGGGATCTCTGGTACCTGAGGGGGCTGATTGGGTGGGAAAGCATGAGTGAAGCAAGGAGTTGCGAGGGGAAGGTGTGATTAGTGGTGGGATCATGTTGGAGGCGACTGAAATGTTGGAGGGCAACACATTGGATGCGGAGGCTGGTGGGGTGAAGGGCGAGGACCAGCGGAACTCTGTTCTTGTTGCATCTGGGGGGGAGGGGGAGCGAGAGCAGAACCTCAGAACACAGAGGAGAAACGTGTGTGGCCCCAAACTATGACAGAAGGGGGCACCCAGATTTCCTGAAGAATGAGGACATCTCAGATGTCTTAATATGGAACACCTCATCGTGTGAGGAGATGCGGCGGAGACTGAGGAATTGAGAATAGGGAATAGCATCTTTGCAAGAGGCAGGGTGGGAAGAAGTGTAGTAAAGGTAAATGTGGGAGTCGATAGGTTTGTAATGGACGTCCATCGATAATCTGGAAACAGATGAGGAAAAGGGAATACGGTGTTCAAGATAATCCAGGTGAATTTGAAGGCAGGGTGGAAGTTAGTGGTGAAGTTAATAAAGTCCATGAGTTCTGCATGGATGTAGAAGTTAGCCCCTACGCACTAGTTATGTTGTGGGGATCGAATTGGGAGATACGGCCAGTGTTTGCCTTGAATACGCACTGTTTGACATGCCTACAATCCCCCTCCCACTACTTTCACTCTGAAGAAGGGTCTCGACCCAAAACGTCACCCATCCTTTATCTCCTGAGATGCTGCCTGAGACTCCAGCACTAGGTGTCTGTCTTTGGAACAAACTTGCATCTGCAGTCCAGGGTGTACACTAGGTTGGTCCTAGTGTGACCTGGTGGCAGTTCAATAGTGAAACAAATCACAATATCACGTGCTGCTTGGATTCAGAGATGATATTTCATGCACCCACAGAGTTTGGTTTGTGTCTGTATCCCGGGGGTGTGTTTTTTGACATCATTGGCCCACAACTAGGAATCCCTCATTCTTCCCCAAGGAGCATATATCCCACCACAGGAATCTACTGCAGTTACCACCTGATGCATGTCAGTGGTCATCACTGTCTCTTTTCACACCTGTGCCTTTGTTGACCTGTCCCTCTTCTTTGCTCTTCCTTTGTAAATGATTGTCAGTCTGAAGAATGGTCTCCAACCAAAATGTCACCCTCTTCTCTCCCGAGATGCTGCCTGTTACTCCAGAATTTTGTGTCTATATCTTCGGTGAAAACCAGCATCAGTACCTTCCTACACATCATGGTTTGTTATTCGGCTGGAACCTTGCCATCCTTGCAGCTTTAGAAAAAATATGCCTTTGCACAGCCTGCTCTGATTGATAAACTGAAGGAGGTAAATACATTCATGGAGAACATCTCCTTCATATCAATACTATGTCAGCCTTCTCCAATTTATCCATTAATTCGATGCCACAAGGAACTAACAGAAAGTACAATATTCATGATCTGCTCCTTGGGCCAATGGTTATTCAGCATCCAATTGATATTGTTACTCATCCCAAGGGCTGCAGGGTGGCGTAGCGGTGGGAGCTACTTCTCACAGCACCAGATACCCCGGTTTGATCCTGACCATGGGTGCTGTCTGTACGGAGTTTGTACTTTCTTCCCGTGACCTGCGTGGGTTTTCTCCGAGATATTCAGTTTCCTCCCACACTCCAAAGACGTGCAGGTTTGTACGTTAATTCTTCTTCTTCTTCTTGCGTATGGCGTGCACAGCCTAAAGTTGTAGGACAACTTGTTCTATTTGATCTTATTTGATTGTGCACGCCGGGTTGATTGCATTCGTCGAAACAGGGCGGACCACGTGAAGGTTGCAATCTCCCACCCCTGTACGTTAATTGATTTGGTATAAATATAAATTGTCCCTAATGTGTGTTAGTGTGCGGGGAAAGCTGGTTGGTGCAGACTCGGTGGGTCGAAGGACCTGTATCTCTAAATCTATTAACTTAAACTAAAACAAATCCTCCAGATATACTGTTAAACTAGTTACGCTATTCTCACCTCATTTTCCACCCTCTCAAGGTGATCAGTGGAATCCTCTAACCACAATTTATTTTGAGTGAAGTAGCATTAGGTATGAGATTATTTCTAAGGTGCAAAGGGTTGTTGAAAGGGTATGGTTCGTCAATATATTTTTTAGCAGGTCCACAAGAGTTAAAAAAAAAGTGGAGAAACGGACATAAAGCTCATGTGGGTCATATAACAAGCACCGGGGATTGTGTTTATATCTCACTTATATAAATTGTTACTCGATCAGTTCATCAGATCTATGAAGTAACTCATTTGGAATGAAATTTGCGTCTTGTGGCCTCAATGTTTACATTTTTTGGCACATCACCAGCATCACAGAATGGAAGACACAAAATGCTGGAGTAACTCAGCGGGACAGGCAGCATCTCTGGAGAGAAGGAATGGGTGACGTTTTGGGTCGAGACCTTTCTTCAGACTGATGTCAAGGGAGTGGGCGGGACAGAGATAGAATTTAGTCGGAGGCAGCAAGATGGTGGGAGAACTGGGAAGGAGGAGGGGATAGAGAGGGAAGGCAAGGGCTATCTGAAGTTAGAGAAGTCAATGTTCCTACCGCTGGGGTGTAAACTACCCAAGCTAAATATGAGGTGCTGTTCCTCCAATTTGCGCTGGGCCTCACTCTGACAATGGAGGAGGCCCAGGAGAGAAAGGTCAGATTGGGAATGGGAGGGGGAGTTGAAGTGCTGAGCAACCGGGAGATCAGGTAGGTTCAGGCGGACTGAGCGGAGGTGTTCAGTGAAACGATCGCCGAACCTGCGCTTGGTCTCGCCGATGTGGAGAAGTTGACACCTGGAACAGAGGATACAGTAGATGAGTTGGAGGAGGTGCAAGTGAACCTTTGCCTCACCTGGAAAGACTGTTTGGGTCCTTGATTGGAGTCGAGGGGGGAGGTAAAGGGACAGGTGTTGCATCTCCTGCGGTTGTAGGGGAAAGTACATGGAGCCACACTACTAACTTGCAAACTGTTTTGGGCTTACAATCAGTTCTCAGGAACTGAACCCTGCCGTTCACTCCATAAATTGGTTGACAAGAGCTGTGGAGCATCGTGAGATTGTGAAAGGTTCTACATAAATGCAGGTCCTTTCTTTAAAAGGCAATTTCAATAATTACAGCAAACACACTCTGTGGCATTTTCCGGGAATCTGTGTAGGATTCGGACAGGTTTTTTGTTGAGTTCCAAGACTGCAGGTTAGTTTGGTTTTCTGACCATGGATAAATATTTGGAATGTGGAGAGGAAGGACTCACTCCCGGAAGAGCTGCAGTAAGAGGTGATAGACACAAAATGCAGGAGTAACTGAGCGGGGCAGGCAGCATCTGGAGAGGAGGAATGGGTGATGTTTCGGGTCGTTTCGGGTCTGAAGAAGGGTCTCGACCCAAAACGTCACCCATTCCTTCTATCCAGAGATGCTGCTGGTCCTGCTGAGTTACTCCAGCATTTTGTGCCTATCTTTGGTGTAAACCAGCATCTGCAGTTCCTTCCTATATATACAGCAAGGCATGCCCTTGCTGAGAGGAGCTAGAGAAATAAACACCTTTGCATTTGAAGAATGTGGACCGGAGGCCTCTTTTCCCAGTATAATAATAGAGATTAGTTTATACTCTCATTGTGGATCGTAGATAAAGCTCGTGGCCTCTGGTGAAATTAGGAATGCAATCTGCTCCTTTTGATGTTAACAAAGATGATACTTATTTTCTTTCCCCTTCCTCTTTCTACTTTTGCACCTGCCAGTGATTGGCCTATTTAAATGATAAGTAAGCAGACTGTTCATTCAAAGTAGGCTTTTTTCTTTCATTAGCTTGAACCAACTATCCACACCCATCCCCCTGTGTATCGAGCCATGTCAGAATCTGCCTGCTGACATTCCCATAGATGGTTGCATGGCCATGGCCTTGATAGATTCCTCTTTCCACACTTGTCACTTGTGTTTAGCATAGTTGGAAGTATGCTGTGCTGCTGAGAATTTCCAGTATTTCATGTTTTTTGCAGTTGATTTCTTTTTTTTAATATATATTTTTATTAGAAGCATGTGTACAAATAATAGTAAGCAACAATTTAATTACAGATTTCTTACATAGCTTCAGTTTTGTTTTTAAAGAGTAAAGATAAAGGGAGAAAAGGATGAGAGACAGTAATATAGAGAGAAAAAGAAGATGGGAAAAAAAGGGAGACGCTGAGAGAAACTACCAATGACAAAATTATGGAGATAGATCTGGGAAATGTTGAGTGTAACTATTCATCCCTTGCAGTTGATTTCTGGCAGCCCTTTCCAAATGGACATTGTTCAAGTCAACATCACAGGGTGTTCTACAGGGTGGGAACTCTGTGAATACAAGGAACTGCAGATGCAGGTTTACCAAAAAAGGACACAGAGTGCTGGAGCAACTCAGCGGGTCAGGCAGCACCTCAGGAGAACATGGATACGTGACATGGATACGTTTTGGGGGGCAGGATCCTTCTTTGGAGTCCACTAGGAACTCTGTTTAAGAAGGAACTGCAGATGCTGGAATATCGAAGGTACACAAAAATGCTGGAGAAACTCAGCGGGTGCAGCAGCATCTATGGAGCGAAGGAAATAGGCGACGTTTTGGGCCAAAACCCTTCTTCGGACTGAAACGTTTCGGCCCGAAACGTTGCCTATTTCCTTCGCTCCATAGATGCTGCTGCACCCGCTGAGTTTCTCCAGCATTTTTGTGTACCCACTAGGAACTCTGTTGTCCTTGATTGTGTCCTTGTAGATTTCTAGAGAGATGCAGCGAAGAAACAGCCCCTTCGGCCCACCAATTCCATGCTGACCATCGAACACCCTTTGTGCCCATAATCCCGTAGACGGATCTTGACCAGAAATGTCACCTATTCCTTTTCTCCAGGGAATGCTGTCTGAGTTACTCCAGCTTTGTGTCTCTTTCTTCGGTTTAAACTGTAGTTCCTTCCTAAACATCCTTTCTTAATTATCTATCTCATCAACTCCATCCGACTCCTACCTTTCACCTACATACCAAAGGCAATTGAGTGTGACCAAGACTCCAGACACATGGCAATGTGGTCAACTACATTCTGAAATGGCTCACCAGTCACTGGTTGGTCAACGCTGCAGGAACCTGAGGAAATGCAGGAAGGCAGCTCACCAATGCCTTCTCAAGATTCTTGCCATCTCCCAAGAATAGATGTTGCAATAGATTCTTCAATAGGGAATCTGGAAATGATATTCATCAGGTCAGGCAGCATCCGTGAAGAGAGCAACAGTTAACATTCCAGGCTAAAACTCCTGTGATTTTATTCTCCTGCCTTTAAAATAAACATTTCAACAGGTTTTGCAAATTTATGCAGAAATGGGCTGCACAGTGGTGCAGCGGTAGAGTTGCTGCCATACAGCGCCAGAGACCTGGAATCATTTCTGACTACGGGTGCTGTGTGTACGGAGTTTGTAAACACGCCTCAGTGAGCATGTGGGTTTTCCCCGGGTGCTCTGGTTTCCTCCAGTACTCCAAAGTTGTCCACGTTTGTACGTTAATCTGGCTTTGGTAATAACAAAATATTGTCCCTAGTGTGTAGGATAGTGCTAGTGTCCGGGGGATCACTGCTCAGCTTGGACTCGGTGGGGCCGAAGGGCCTGTTTTCATGCTGTATCTCTAAACTAAGTACATAAAGTCCAGCTAAAATATATTTTGGAAAGAATAATATCTGTCCCAGGTGAGTCTAAAAGATCCAGTAGAAGAGTTTTGAAGAAGAGCAAGGTAGTTAACTGAAGTAATCTGTTCAATGCTAGACTTGACAGTAAAAAATATTGTTTATTTTTCAAATTACCTGTATTACAAAGCTGACTATGCTTTCAAATACTTTATTGGTGCTTTAGAATGGCAAAAGATTGAAAAAGATAATATATAAAAATGTGAATTTGAGGAGAAGCTCTCACATAAATTAAATAGATCATTAAATCACCAAGCAAGTTGCCTGATGTAAGGTAACATCTTTGCTTATGCAGACACAAGATAATGCAGATGCTGGAACGTTGAGTAAAACCCAAAGTGCTGGAGGAACTTATCGGGTCAATGTTTAGGGTTGAGACTCTTCTTTCTTGAGGGCTTGGGATATTTGATTTGGAGTAAATTGTTTGTTGAATGGGGCTTTAGTACACTGAAAGAGTTTCCACTGCAGCATTTCCACAAAGTGGTGGTGACAGTGAAAATCGCCCTATGTGTTTGTTGTAAATCTGGTGAGTTAGTCGATAGTGCTTAGCATGTGCGAAGGAACTGCAGATGCTGGTTTACACTGAAGTTAGACACAAAATGCTGTGGTAACTCAGCTGGCCAGGTAGTATCTCTGGAGAGAAGGAATGGGTGACGTTTCGGGTCGAGACCCTTCTTAAGCAACTGCACAGTGAAGTTTATTTTGCATATATCACACATGGAGGAATTGGAGGAATTGGAGGAACAGCACCTCGTATTCCGCTTGGGCAGTTTGCACCCCAGCGGCATAAACATTGACTTCTCCAATTTCCGGTAGCCCTTGCTGTCTCCTCCCCTTCTCAGCTCTCCCTCAGCCCTCTGGCTCCTCCTCTTCCATTCTCCTTTCTTCTCCCCGCTCCCCCACTCTCCATCAGTTTGAAGAAGGGTTTCGACCCGAAACGTTGCCTATTTCCTTCACACCATAGATGCTGCTGCACCCGCTGAGTTTCTCCAGCACGTTTGTGTACCTTGGCTTTACAATTGCCTCTGCTAAGAATAGGTGTCTGACTACCACGCCTCTCAGGAGAGCGCCCATGCCCAGTTGGGGAGTGCACAAAGCTGGATGTAATCACCAAACGTTACAAAATGTTGGCACTAATCGCCAAAATTGAAAGGAGCCTGCCAAGTTACAGTTACAAAGATCCTGGCACCTTGTCCAAAATGTTTATTGTCATGCAATGAATCAGGATATGGAGTGCTTCCAGGGAAGGTGGAGTGTGTAAGAGGCAGGGCCCAGTCACACCCACCAATATCCCAACACCTACGCACATACCTGCTTTGTCCAGAACAGGAGACGGAATCATGATCCCAGTCACAGTCTCTTCAGGATATCCACTGCAAAGTTAAATTGTATATCACACCTTTCCTGACTCACGACCTCGACAATTGGTTGCGCAATTAAATAATTTTGTCTAAAGAACTCCTTTAATGTTCGAAACATGACAGCCAATTTGCATGTGGCACGGTGCGACAGGTAACACAGATAAAGACCAGGCTGATGTGGAATGGATGGCATCATTGGGACGACAGATGGCACAATGGGCTAAGTGTTCGGCTGGCAACCGGAAGGTAGCCGGTTCGAATCCCGCTTGGAGTGCATACTGTCGTTGTGTCCTTGGGCAAGACACTTCACCCACCTTTGCCTGTGTGTGAATGTGTGTGAATGTGTGTGAGTGATTGGTGGTAGCCAGTTCATTGGCTATATTTAAGAGGGAGTTAGATGTGGCCCTGGTGGCTAAGGGGATCAGAGGGTATGGAGAGAAGGCAGGTACGGGATACTGAGTTGGATGATCAGCCATGATCATATTGAATGGCGGTGCAGGCTCGAAGGGCCGAATGGCCTACTCCTGCACCTAATTTCTATGTTTCTATGTTTCTATGTTTCTAAAGGGATTTGGAGAAAGAGAATTGAGCTTTGATTTTGATTCAATTGATTGCCAATATATATCAAACAATTCTATCACTATCATAGACCATGGAAACAGGCCATTTGGCCTACCAGGTCTCTGCTAACCATCAACCCAACTTCTACCTCCACCAAGATACTGCCACGCATGTACAGAATTATCCTACCATCCTGTTTGTCTTTGAGATCTGCAAGGAAACAAGCACTCAAGTACACAAAATGCACAAACTTGACACAACCAGCATTAGAGGCCTGGATAATGAATCCTCTTAAGGGGTTGGACAGGCTAGATGCAGGAAGATTGCTCCCGATGTTGGGGAAGTCCAGGACAAGGGGTCACAGCTTAAGGATAAGGGGGAAATCCTTTAAAACCGAGATGAGAAGAACTTTTTTCACACAGAGAGTGGTGAATCTCTGGAACTCCCTGCCATAGAGGGTAGTCGAGGCCAGTTCATTGGCTATATTTAAGAGGGAGTTAGATGTGGCCCTTGTGGCTAAGGGGATCAGAGGGTATGGAGAGAAGGCAGGTACGGGATACTGAGTTGGATGATCAGCCATGATCATATTGAATGGCGGTGCAGGCTCGAAGGGCCGAATGGCCTACTCCTGCACCTAATTTCTATGTTTCTATGTTTCTATGTTTCATAACAAGAGGATTTCAGTATAGGAGTAAAGATGTCCTTCTGCAGTTGTATAGGGCTTTGGTGAGACCACATCTGGAGTATTGTGTACAGTATTCCTTATTTGAGGAAGGACATCCTTGTGATTGAGGCAGTGCAGAGTAGGTTCACGAGATTGATCCCTGGGATGGCAGGACTATCATATGAGGAAAGATTGAAAAGACTAGGCTTGTATTCACTGGAGTTTAGAAGGATGATGGGGATCTTATAGAAACATATAAAATTAAAAAAGGACTGGACAAGCTAGATGCAGGAAAAATGTTCCCAATGTTGGGCGAGTCCAGAACCAGGGGCCACAGTCTTACAATAAAGAGGAGGTCATTTAAGACAGACTTTTTCACCCAGAGAGTTGTGAATTTCTGGAATTCCCTGCCACAGAGAGCAGTGGAGGCCAAGTCACTGGATGGATTTAAGAGAGAGTTAGATAGAGCTCTAGGGGCTAGTGGAGTCAAGGGAAATGGGGAGAAGGCAGGCACGGGTTATTAATAGGGGACGATCAGCCATGATCACAATGAATGGCGGTGCTGGCTCGAAGGGCCGAATGGCCTCCTCCTGCACCTATTTTCTATGTCTATGTCTCTGTAACCAGGAAGGCAGGTGGAAACTCTGCCCATTCATTAGTTTAGTTTAGTTTATTATCATCACGTGTACCAAGGTACTGTAAAACACCTTTGTCGCGTGTGATCCAGTCAGCAGAAATACAATAGGTGAATACAATTGAGCCATTTACGGTATATAGATACATGATAAGGGAATAATGTTTAGTGCAAGTTAAAGCCAGCAAAGTCCGATCAAGGATAGTCCGAGGGTCACCAAAAAGGTAGATAGTAGTTCAGCACTGCTCTCTGGCTGTGATAGGATGATACAGTTGCCTATCCTCCTATCCAGTTAGCATCGTTAGATATTAATCAGTCTTGTTTTTTAACCCCTTGGAATTAAAGACAGTTTTCTGGCTGTTGCATCTCAACTAAGACAATAACTCAGAATAAATATAATTGGGTATATCCTGGGATCTGAAATTATGGATGGTAGTGTTATGGATGGTAGACTCACTGTAGTGGATGTTAATATGTGTTTATTGTTGTTTTTTATTGTATTGTATTGTATGTATGACTGCTGCAATTTCGTTCAGACTTCGTTCTGAATGACAATAAAGGCTATCTAATCTAATCTAATGACAAATAAGTCTTTGCAGTTTCTTTAAATGCCAGCTTGGCAGTTCCTTTTTCCAGGAGGTTTGGTCTGATTAGGACCAAGCAGCAGCAGCAGAAACTATCGCATAACATCCAAAATTCTAGAGAATACTAGAAACCCCCAAACCCTCTGCCTGGAGAAAGGTCCAGACCCGAATCATCCTGGTGCTTGGCTGTGTGGAGTTTGTACATTTGTAGAAAGGAACTGCAGGTGCTGGTTTACATCAAAGAAAGACACAAAATATTGGAGTAACCCAGCGGGACAGGCAACATCTCGGGAGAAAAGGAATGGGTAACATTGTGGGTCGAGACCCTTCTTCAGGCTGAAATGTCACCCATTCCTTCTCTCCAGAGATGTTGCCTGTCCCGCTGAGTTACCCCAGCATTTTGTGTCTGTCATCACCTATCAATGTTCTCCAAGGATGCCATGGTGTTTCCCCGTTGATCTTGCTGTGCTGCTCCAGGCACTGTTAACTGTAACAGAAGCAGCTTTAGCCACCATCAATGGAATGACAATGAACTCTGTATGGAAGTGTGTATCCACTTCCAGTAAGAACATACTTACCTGACACTGACATTAAACCTACATGATGGCACCTGCTTCTTAGTATTTCTAGCCAGGCTGTGCCCGAGGCTGCTACATGCCATTCAAATGATTTTCAAATCTGTCACCCCAGGACAGTAGCATAGTCAATACTTGTTGCCAGTCAATTGCTCAGTAACTCACTCTTGTTACACAGACAGGCTTCAGCGAGCCACCTGTCAACAGCTCCTGTGGTGTTAGAGTAGGCATCTCTCTGACCTCTGCTAACCTCTCCCTTCATTGATTCCTGTGTGTGATCAGCAGGTCATAAGTGATGGGAGCAGAATCAGGGCATTCGGCCCATCAAGTCTACTCCGCCATTCAATCATGGCTGATCTATTTCTCCCTCCTAACCTCTTTCTCCTGCCTTCTCCCCATGACCGCTGACACCCGCACTAATCAAGAATATATCTATCTCTGACAATAGACAATAGGTGCAGGAGTAGGCCATTCGGCCCTTCAAGCCAGCACCGCCATTCAATGTGATCATGGCTGATCATCCACAATCAGTACCCCGTTCCTGCCTTCTCCCCTTATCCACTGACTCCGCTATCTTCAAGAGCCGTATCTAGCTCTCACTTGAAAGTATCCAGGGAGCCGGCCTCCACCGCCCTCTGAGGCAGAGAATTCCACAGACTCACAACTCTCTGTGTGAAAAAGTGTTTCCTCATCTCCGTTCTAAATGGTTTACCCCTTATTCTTAAACTGTGGCCACTGGTTCTGGACTCCCCCAACATCGGGAACATGTTTCCTGCCTCTAGCATGTCTAAACCCTTACTATTCTTATACGTTTCAATAAGAAACCCTCTCATCCTTCTAAATTCCAGAGTATACAAGGCCAGCTGCACCATTCTCTCAGCACATGGCAGTCCCACCATCCCGGGAATTAACCTTGTAAACCTACGCTGCACTCCCTCAATAACAAGAATTGCTACTGCCTTAAATATATCCACTGACCTGGCCTCCACAACCTTCTGGGGCAAATAATCCAACAGATTCACCACCCTCTGACCAAAGTTCCTCCTCATCTCCTTCCTAAAAGAAAGTCCTTTAATTCTGAGCCTATGACCTCTAGTCATAGACTCTCCCACTAGTGGAAACTAGCGGGGTGGGGGGGGGGGGGGATAAAGTAAGTGTTTGGAAACTGAACGTGAAATGCATGTGTAATTACTGATTAGATGTTGCATGGCCTTGTTGCAAAGGCACTGCTCAATGTGATAGATTGCTCAAGTTAAAGATACCATACAGGGCGAAGAGATCACATGGGGAAAAGTAATGGTCAGTGTAATGAAGTTTCCTGGGTGAAGATAGTTTGTGGTCACCAACCATCCTACCACAACCAGTGAGCAGTGCTGAACTACTACCTACCTCTTTAATGACTATTGGACTATCCTTGATCGGACTTTGCTGGCTTTACCTTGCACTAAACATTATTCCCTCATTATGTATCTAAACACTGTAAATGGATCGATTGTAATCATGTATTGTCTTTCTGCTGACTGGTTAGTACGCAACTAAAGCTTTTCACTGTACTTCGATACACGTGACAATGAACTGAACTGAACTGGTCGAGCTCTGAATCCACATAAAACGAGAAAGTTGCCAATTGATTCCAAGACATATCAAAGCCCTGATAGTAACCCAAACCATCCAGCAGGGACAGAGCCGCTTCAAGCTGGTATAGACACAAATTGCTGGAGTAACTCAGCGGGACAGGCAGCATCTCTGGAGAGAAGGAATGGGTGACGTTTCGGGTTGAGACCCTTCTTCAGACTGGAGACCGAAGAAGCATTCTGAAGAAGGGTCTTGACCCGAAACCCGACTCGAAATGTCATCCATTCCACCCATGCCTGAGTTACTCTAGCACTTTGTGTCTATCTTCAGTGCAAACCAGCATCTACAGTTCCTTCCTACACATTCAGGCTGGTATAAATTTATGCTCAATTCAATTTTATGTGCTGAGCAGCCCAGTTAAAATTCTGACTCGAAATGGTGTTGTTATGTCTCAGGTGGTTGGAACTTTCCCTGAGTTTCTCCAGGGCTGTGTGTGGCAAAAGGCCACGAGGGTTCAGAGTTCCGCCTGCAGTAATGGACCATCCCCAAGATGGGGTTGATGACACTAGGATGGAAGAGACTACTTTGTTGGTATAATGGGTAGCAGTAATGTCATTTAGCTATATCAGAGGCTACAATGTGCTCTCAAGATCAAACTGAATAGTGTCATAAGTAAAAGTCACAGCTTACCGTTAAGTAAAAATCTGTTCTTTGTACAATTTGTAACACAGCCACAGTAAACAATCTGCCCCCTTGCTCCATACCTCCGCAAAGGAGGTACACTGCCAGGTTAGCTTGGCTGCATACACTGGCTGGAGCATTGAATGGCTGAAGATCCAGTGTACAGAAGAAGTAACCCAAGGTACATTTACTGGACAGGTTTGGAGGGATATGAATCAAACGCAGGCAGGTGGGACTAGTGTAGACGGGACATGTTGAGCAAGTTGGGCCGAAGGTGTGAGCAAGTTGGGCCGAAGGGCCTGTTTCCATGCTGTATCAATCTACGACTCTATAAGTGCCTCACAGAGCCAGAGACCATGGTTCGATCCTGACCTCAGGTGACGTCTGTGCTGAGTTTGCACATTCTTCCTGTGACCACGTGGGTTTCCTCGGAGTGCTCTGTTTTCTTCCCACATCCCAAAGACGAACAGGTTTGTTGGTCTCTGTAAAATTGTGCAGGTAGTTGATGAAAAAAATGGGATAATATAGAACTAATGGGAGTGGGTGATTAGTGGTCGGCATGAACTGGGTGGGCCGAAGGGCCTGTTTCCAGCAAATATAGATACAAAATGCTGGAACAACTCTGCGGGACAGGCAGCATCTCAGGATAGGAATGGGTGACCATTCGTGTTGAGACCCTTCTTCAGTGGCCTGTCTCCATGCTGTATCTCTAAACTAGAGGCGACTATGGTAGATACGTCATTCAGTTACATCTATCAACCTGGAAAGCAGACTTGTGCTTCCTCCTGCACTGGAATGCTATGAGCCGAACCTGGGGCAGGGGATGGTTTAACAGAGGTATGATTTCATGGTCCACAGGTCCAGATCTGAGCTTGGCTTCTCTCCAGGGAGCCATGATCTGACAGGGATGTGCACCTCGGAGCTCCTTGACAACAATGGCAAATGAGGAACGTTTAGATAGGGCCTCAAGGAAAAAGTGAACACTTGCGATACCTTGTTAATAAATAAATAAAAATTAATGTTTTAAACCTGCTGATAGTTTGTCTGAAGAAGGGTCTCGACCTGAAACATCACCCATTCCTTCTCTCCAGAGATGCTGCCTGTCCCGCTGAGTTACTCCAGCTTTTTGTGTCTATCTTCAGTTTATCTGCCGTTCCTTCTTACACAGTTTTCTATTTCACTGTTTGGCTGGTTCTATCCCTGGTCCTGTGCCAACGTATCCGATCCCAACAGCTGTTCCCTGGCAGAGAGAGGGATATTGAGACTGGGTCTCCTGTCATGATCCATTGATAGTTGTTAGCAGTCTGCATGCATGGAGTCGAGTGAGGATGGGGGTCAGCTGTTACTAGGATGGCCACAGTCCCAGTTCCTCCCTCTCCTTCCCCGCACTCTCGCACAATCCCAAACAGCCATCTCCATTGCTTGCTGTCTGAACCCCTACAGTCACGTGTTGGTACAATCAGGAGTGCAAGCCCTTGTGTTAGGCAGTACCGAGGTGGGGCCACTATCCCCTGCCGTTAACTCCCGCATCCTCCTTCTTTCATTTTGCCCAGCCTTCTATTTTGAATTTGTGGCCACAAACAGCCAGGCTATTCTTGGGTCAGCACAGTAACCTAATCACGACTCATAAATAAGCTGCAAACATCCTGGGTCGCGAGATGTGTGGCTGAAGCATAAATCAGGGGCAGTAATACTGACATCAAGGTGATTGGTGTTAACCAACCCTTCCCCTTTTACACTCTGATACACCGCTGCCTTTAGTTTAGTTTAGTTTAGAGATACAGTGTGGAAACAGGCCCTGCGGCCCACCGAGTCCACACCAATCAGCGATCCCTGCACACTAACATTATCCTACACACACCAGCGACAATCAGTCAGTCAGTCTATTTTATTTGTATAGCACATTTAAACACAACTCACGTTGACCAAAGTGCTGTACATCAGTGCAGGTACTAATGTGCTACATACAATGGCACACAGACCTAACAATACATACATAAACTGTTTACAATGTACACTTATACCAAGCTAATTAACCTACAAACCTGGGGTAGACAAAAATGCTGGAGATACTCAGCGGGTGCAGCAGCATCCATGGAGCGAGGGAAATAGGCAACGTTTCGGGCCAAAACTCTTCTTCAGACTGGGTTTAACCAGCCTACAAACCTGTACGTCTTTGGAGTGTGGGAGGAAACTCACACTGTTGAGACTTGATATCAGGTGCATTTTCTCTCTGAATCAGACAGTGAGCTTATTCTGCATCACTTCAAACAGTACAGCACAGGAACAGGCCCTTCAACCCACATGTCTGTGCTGACCATGATGCCAAATTAACCTATAGCCACTTTGTCATTGTGCGTTTAGGCAGGTGAAAGCCGGTCGTTTTTTTAAAGTTAGCAATCTAATCCTGTAAGAAGATAGACACAAAATGCTGGAGTAACTCAGGCAGCATCTCTGGAGAGAAGGAATGGCTGACGTTTCGGTTCGAGACCTTTCTTCAGGCCTCGGTCATGAAACGTCACCCATTCTTTCTCTCCAGAGATGCTGCAGGTCCCGCTGAGTTACTCCAGCATTTTGTGTCCATCTTCAAATTACGTCACTCGCTCCAGACGGCTGTGCGGGTGCATGATGGCGCGTGCGGCACTCGCGGGACCGTCACGTGACCGTCACTGCCGGCCTGTCGCGTAAGTGACGGCCCAAGTGGGACAGGCCCTTAACTTTACAGAAAAACACTGGCCTCACCTGCCTGAGAATTGTTTTTTATAAATGTGCAATGACAAAGTGGCCATACAGTCGAGGTATCTGTTCAGCAAAATTCAAAATGATCCCCTAGGAAATGGCTAACAGGTTGCGAACAATAATAAGGCATGATCACTAACATAACTTTATCAAACTTTCCCACAAGATTCTGCATTTGGCACTATTCTACACACTAGGGACAATTTACAATTTTTAGCAAAGCCATTTAACCTACAACCCTGAATATCTTTGGAGTGTGGGAGGAAACCAGAGCACCCAGAGAAAACCCGTACAGGGCAGCGCTCGGAATTAACGGTTTCCCGATTGCCAATGGCCACCTAAAGTCCCGCCGGGCAACCTAAAAGCCGTGTCATTTTGCCCAGCTTGGCCCCCCTCTCTAGCTCTCTCTCTCTCTCTGTCACTCTCCGTCTCCGCCCGCCATCCGTGTCCGGGCCGCCGAGTCTCTGTTCTCTGGCCGCTCCTCATCTGCCAGTACGGCCGGCAGCCTTGCAGGGAGAACGTACAAACTCCGTACAGACAGCACTCATAGTCAGGATCGAACCCGGGTCTCTGGCATTTTACGGCAGCAATTCTACCACTGCGCCATCATGCCACCCTTCCAAGCGTGGAAATGTCAAATACTAGAGGGCATCGACATGGGAAATTTCAAGGAGATGTGCAGGGCAATTTTTCTACACAGAGACTGCTAGCTGCCTGGAACATGCTGCCAGGGGTAGTGGTGGAAGCAGATACGATAGTAATGTTTAAAAGGCTTTTAGATAGACACATGGATATGCAGGAAATGGAGGGATACAAATGCATGCAAGCAGTGGAGATTAGCTCAACTTGGCGTCATGTTTGGCACAGACATTGTGGGTCAAAGGGCTTACTTCTGTGCTGTTCTGTTCTGCTATTCCCAAGGTGGCAGCAGTAACTACAATGTACGATAAGAAATCTAGAATGCCTCTCTACTTTCAAAGGTTAATATTATAGCATTGTACTTCCCTGGGTAGTGAAAAACCCTGCGAGCTGACTTGCCTTACAGCTCTGGTGACAAGGGTCTCCTTGCAGAATGGAAATGTGGAAAAATAGCACGTATGAGTTAGTTTCAGAACACAAGACAGAAAGGAATCTCTATCTCAGAATGATTTGGCATCAATGTGAACACGGATTTACCATAAAAGGCTCCTTCCCCTGTAATAACCACGAATGGTAACGTTTCACATTGTTTGATAAGTGACGGAATGGAGATTGATAGCTCCCAGCTCACAACATCATGCAGAATGCCCCCATTTCAATTCCTCTCCAGATTTCAGCTTCAGTTTAGTTTATTGTCAGGAAGGTTGGTGCTGTAAAAAGACGGCTAAAGCACAGTAAGTCCTTTAAAAGGGGGAGGAGAGGGGGGAGAAGGAGTGGAGACAACATTTAAGAAGCCAGAGATACACGGCTGTGAAGCTCGGCGGACATTTAACATTACCGGTCGGTTACCCTTGAGTCTGAAAACTACTGCTTACGTTTTTTTACTCCCAATGAGCCAAAGAAATTCATCGGTCAGCACCAGCTACAACATATGAGAACCTTCGACCTCCTGACAACCCATTAGGACTTCCTGGCGACCCACCTATGGCTCGAGAATTCCCGCTACTCTCCATGGCAGCTTCATTTTGGTCGCTGCTAATTTTTCAACATACTAGTTCCCAGAATGCGGGAACTCCTCACGACCATGAAGGCGACTCCCCGGCAACCACCCGCGAACATGTGGCCGCCATGTAGCGGCTGCATAGTCTCCTACAGTCGCCTAAGTGGGACAGGCCCATAACCTGTACATCTTTGGACTGTGGGAGGAGACCGGAGCAGCCGGAGAAAACCCACTCGGGTCACGGGGAGAACGGACAGACTCTGTAAAGACAGCACCCGTAGTCAGGATTGAACCTGGCACGCTGGCAGTAGCTCTACCACTGCGCCACCATGCCACACCTTCAGATGGAAAGGTGTTCGTACTTGGTGAATCTGCAAGGTAGATCATTGCCTGGTGTCCTTTGTTTTTCATTTACCGCTCTGCTTTGTGGATTCGACTATGCGTAACTATCCTGAAGAGACGTCAGAAAATGACTTGCAGAATTGTGGAGAGCTCTGTTCTGACCCAAGTGCTTCAAGAGGTTAATTACCATGGAAACGGAAACAATCCTTGTGCCAGGATGGTGGGGGTGGGTTTGAAGAGAAAGCTTCGTACTGCCCTCTTGTGAGCTGGTTGTATATTACATGTAAAGGTCACTTGCAGTTTGCAGCCCAAACTTCACCCTTTGTCTTCTGAGCATAGTTTCACCAGGAGCTGCCCATCTATCCCCCTAGACTTACCTACCAACAATAATATCGTTGTTAACTAATCATATTCACCAATCTTTAGCTGTTAAGCCGCTGTCCCACTTTCACGACCTAATTGGGGACCTCTGCCGAGTTTGCCCTTGACTCATACTCGCAGCTTGGTCGCCACGAGGTCATAGGAGGTCTTCGTAACTCTTCCTCATGCTCGTGAGTGGGCTCCGCGTACTCGTGGCCTCAAGTAGGTCGCGGCGTTTTTTCCAGCTTGATAAAAAATGTCCACGAGTTAAAAAAAGGTTGGCATGGAAAAAATGGATACTTTTTACTTGTAGGTAGGTCGTAGGTAGGTCGTGATGGTAGTCGTGGGCAGTCGTAGGTAGTCGTAGGTCGGTAACTGGCCCGAGAAGAAAATAGCAAACATGACATAATTTTATCATGTGATCATTTTCCACTCATAGCTAGTCGTAGTTGGTCTTAGGTGTGGAAGACTGAGGTCGAGGTGGGTCGTAGGAGGTCGTAGACATAGTCGTAGGAGGTATTTCACTTCGGCGAGTCAACATGAGCTTGACATTTTTTTCAATTCGTCTAGGGTCCTCTAAACTCCTGGATTAGGTCGTCCATGTGGGACAGGCCCTTTAGTCTACAAGATAGAGACTAGAAAAAGACTTGCATTTCCGTCGCATTTTTACATCTCTTACACTGTTCTGCATTTGGTGAAGTACTTTTGAAGTGTAGAACTATTGCAATGTAGGGAACATAGAATCTAATTTGTTCACTGCAATCTCCCACAAATAATATATCTATGCCGACCAGTGATCCCCACACATTAACACTATCCTACACACACTAGGGACAATTTACAATGATACCAAGCCAATTAACCTGTACGTCTTTGGAGTGTGGGAGGAAACCTAAGGTCTCGGAGAAAACAAATTCTTGATTAGAACATATGTCAAGGGTTATGGAGAGAAGGCAGGAACATGGGATTAGGAGGCATAGATCAGCTAGGATTGAATGGCGGAGTAGACTCGATGGGCCTAGTTCTACACTCCTACAACTTGTGAAAACCCACACAGGTCACGGGGAGGAAGTGCGAACTCCGTACTGACAGCATTCATAGTCACGATCGAACCCGGGTCACTGGCGCTGTAAGGCAGCAACTCTACCGCTGCACCACCGTGCCACCTCCTACCTCCAGTTCCCCCCCTCTGCTCAGTCTGAAGAGGTTGTTCCGACCTGAATCATTACCCTGGTCCTTTTCTCCAGAGATGCTGTCTGACCCGCTGAGTTGCTCCAGCACTTTGTGTCTATCTTCGGTATAAACCAGCATCTGCAGTTCCTGCATACACTGTCCATCTCTGGAGAAGGAGAATATGGATGGGCGATGCTTTGGGTGTGTGGTCTCCTTCAGATCCTTCTGCAATATAATTAAACCAGATATAATGTTTCAGGGTCATTGAGTGAAGGATAAAGGATATTCCAATAAATCCCAGCTCTCTTTGAACTGGTGCCTTTCCACCCGTTGGGAATTCCCAGGAGAACAGGTGGGGCTTTGGTTAAACATTTCATCTGAAGACGGCAACTCTGTCAGGTGAGGACAGAATGATGGAGAGACCCACAGGGACTGAACCTTTTGGGAGCCGCAGCTGAAAGTCGCCTTTCTCATCTTCGAAATTTGAAATTATTCAATGTCACAAAAGTGTATTTTCTATCTAACTTGCAACTCTCCCGAATCTTGCCCTTTCCCTGTGGAAATGTGGCTGGTGTGTGGTCAGGTAATCTCATCCCCATGGCAATAGTGTTCGAGCCATCTCCCTCCACTGTCTGTACATGTTACAACAGGCACTTTAGAGACATAGAGTCATTGAGTGATATTGTGTGGAAACAGGCCCTTCAGCCCAACTTGCCCACACTTGTCCTAGCTACTCTAGTCCCACCTGCCTGCATTTGATCCATAGCCTTCCAAACCTGTTCTATCCATGTATCTGTCTAACTGTTTCTTAAACATTGGGATAGTCGCTGCCTCAACTACCTCCTCTGGCAGCTCGTTCCATGCACCCACCACCCTTGGTGTGAAAAAGTTACCCCTCAGATTCCTCCACCTTAAATCCATGTCTTCTGGTTCTCCATTCATCTACTCTGGGCAAGAGACTCTGTGCATCTACCCAAACTATTCCTCTCATGATTTTATGCACCTCTATAAGATCACCCCTCATCTCCCTGAGCTCCAAGAAATAGAGTCCCAGCGTACTCAATCTCTCCCTGTAACTCACACCCTCTAGGTCTGGCAACATCCCTATAAAAGAATCTTATAGTTCAGTTGTGTGTTGTGGGCATCTCTGGGAATGGGCAGCATTCCATGCCCTTGAGAAGGTGGCGAGACTCCATCCTCAACCGTAGCAGTCCACTACTGGAGGCTTGTCAACTCTACTTTTTACGTTACTTTACTTTAGAGATACAGCGCCTTTCAATCCACCGAGTCCACGCCGACCAGCGATCCCCGCACACCAACACTGCCCTACACACACTAGGGGCAATTTTACAATTTTACCGAAGCCAATTAACCTACGTCTTTGGAGTGTGGGAGGAAATCGGAACACCAGGGGAAAACCCACGCAGGTCACTGGGAGAAAGTGCAAACTCCGTAGTTAACTAGTCAGGGTGAAACTCTGGTCTCTGGCGCTGCAAGGCAGCAACTCTACCGCTGTGCCACCGTGTCACCCTGTAAACCTATTATATGTTCATGTTGTTCTTGTGGATCTGGGGGTACAGAGAGCAGATCACATGAGTGTCGTCATTAGTGAATGTTATGACATTCCAGTCCTCTCCCAGTGCCATCATGTGTTTATTCTAGACACACAGCACGAAACAGCCCTTCGGCCCAACTTGCTACTGCCAACCAAAATGCATCATCTATGCCAGTGCTTCTTAAACCATCCCAGTGTCACTCACCCTTGAATATTTAACACAAATTATCATTCACCCTCGACTAAATTTTCTTATTTTTTGGTAATTTTCGTCTTAATCTCTAATGTGTATGTTAATTACCACTGGAGTTGGAAAATCATTTTATTAGAATGATAAAAAAAAAACATTCCAACGTCTAAAACTGGGCTTCAGACCATTCCTAGCCTTTCCGGGCTTGGATTACTGCAGTTTTTTACTTGGAAAACTAGCTCAAAAACCATGGAGTATGTGATTTAATACATTAGTATCCAACTAATATAACTCTGCCCGACGAAAGCTCACAATGTCACCAAATATCAAGTTTGCTCGCTAAATTGCTACACAAAATAAAGTTACAGATCAACAGTTGCCGACGGAGATCCTCCAGTGTTGCCATTCATAAATTTATGATCCCGCTAGCTCGTCTGGTTTTCCCTAAAAGGTTATATCACAGTAAATTTGGGAAATATCCCGTTACTTTGAAATTAGAAAACCACAGGTAGAGAGAAAAAAACATCAAATTTCCAGCTCCACTGCCATTAAAACCAATAAGAGCTTACTAACCACGTTAATGGCAATGCCTTTTTTAAGTATAGAAAAAAGATATAAATATCTGAATAAATTAAGTCATTCACCCCTCTAGTTTCATTCAAACCAAAATAATTTCATTCACCCTTGGGTGAACCATTCACCAGTTTAAGAAGCACGTCTGTTCTATGCTAGTCTGCATTTTGCTCATTCCACTTCCAAACCTTTCCTATCCATGTACTTGTACAAATATCTCCATTTCAGTTGCTCTGATGGTATTTAACTGTCCATTGTTGTCGCCCCAGTTGATAGTCAGATGAGGAGATGAGTGGGTGACTGGTGGGTCGAATCAACTCTGAGATTAGTACTCCAGTAACAAAACAAACAAGAACAAGGAAAACCTGGGGATCATGGAAGCAGGCAATCCCGTTGGCCCATCAAACGCTGCATGGTGGCGCTGTGGTAGAGCTACTGCTTTACAGCACCAGAGACCCGGGTTCGATCCCGACTACGGGTGCTTGTCTGTATGGAGTTTTACGTTCCCCCCGTGACCTGCGTGGGTTTTCTCTGAGATCATCGGTTTTAGAAACATAGAAACATAGAAACTAGGTGCCCTTCAGCCCTTCGAGCCTGCACCGCCATTCAATATGATCATGGCTGATCATCCAACTCAGTATCCCGTACCTGCCTTCTCTCCATACCCCCTGATCCCTTTAGCCACAAGGGCCACATCTAACTCCCTCTTAAATATAGCTAATGAACTGGCCTCAACTACCTTCTGTGGCAGAGAATTCCAGAGATTCACCACTCTCTGTGTGAAAAATGTTTTCTCATCTCGGTCCTAAAAGATTTCCCCCTTATCCTTAAACTGTGACCCCTTGTTCTGGACTTCCCCAACATTGGGAACAATCTTCCTGCATCTAACCTGTCCAACCCCTTAAGAATTTTGTAAGTTTCTATAAGATCCCCCCTCAATCTTCTAAATTCTAACGAGTACAAGCCGAGTCTATCCAGTCTTTCTTCATATGAAAGTCCTGACATCCCAGAATCAGTCTGGTGAACCTTCTCTGTACTCCCTCTATGGCAAGAATGTCTTTCCTCAGATTAGGAGACCAAAACTGTATGCAATACTCCAGGTGTGGTCTCACCAAGACCCTGTACAACTGCAGTAGAATCTCCCTGCTCCTATACTCAAATCGTTTTGCTATGAATGCTAACATACCATTCGCTTTCTTCACTGCCTGCTGCACCTGCATGCCTATTTTCAATGACTGGTGTACCATGACACCCAGGTCTCGTTGCATCTCCCCTTTTCCTAATCGGCCACCATTCAGATAATAGTTTACTTTCCTGTTTTTGCCACCAAAGTAGATAACCTCACATTTATCCACATTATACTGCATCTGTCATGCATTTGCCCACTCACCCAGCCTATCCAAGTCACCTTGCAGCCTCCTAGCATCCTCCTCACAGCTAACACTGCCCCCCAGCTTTGTGTCATCTGCAAACTTGGAGATGTTGCATTCAATTCCCTCATCCAAATCATTAATATATATTGTAAATAGCTGGGGTCCCAGCACTGAGCCTTGACTAGTCACCGCCTGCCATTCTGAAAAGGACCCGTTTACTCCTACTCTTTGCTTCCTGTCTGCCAGCCAGTTCTCTATCCACATCAATACTGAACCCCCAATACCATGTGCTTTAAGTTTGTATACTAATCTCTTATGTGGGACCTTGTCGAAAGCCTTCTGAAAGTCCAGATATAACACATCCACTGGTTCTCCCTTATCCACTCTACTAGTTACATCCTCGAAAAATTCTATAAGATTCGTCAGACATGATTTACCTTTCATAAATCCATGCTGACTTTGTCCAATGATTTCACCACTTTCCAAATGTGCTGCTATCCCATCTTTAATAACTGACTCTAGCAGTTTCCCCACTACCGATGTTAGACTAACTGGTCTGTAATTCCCCGTTTTCTCTCTCCCTCCCTTTTTAAAAAGTGGGGTTGCATTAGCTACCCTCCAATCCTCAGGAACTACTCCAGAATCTAAAGAGTTTTGAAAAATTATCACTAATGCATCCACTATTTCTGGGGCTACTTCCTTAAGTACTCTGGGATGCAGCCTATCTGGCCCTGGGGATTTATCGGCCTTTAATCCATTCAATTTACCTCACACCACTTCCCGGCTAACCTGGATTTCACTCAGTTCCTCCATCTCATTTGACCCCCGGTCCCCTGCTATTTCCGGCAGATTATTTATGTCTTCCTTAGTGAAGACAGAACCAAAGTAGTTATTCAATTGATCTGCCATGTCCTTGTTCCCCATGATCAATTCACCTGTTTCTGACTGCAAGGGACCTACATTTGTTTTAACTAATCTTTTTCTCTTCACATATCTATAAAAACATTTGCAGTCAGTTTTTATGTTCCCTGCCAGTTTTCGTTCATAATCTATTTTCCCTTTCCTAATTAACCCCTTTGTCCTCCTCTGCTGGACTCTGAATTTCTCCCAGTCCTCCGGTATGCTGCTTTTCCCACACTCCCACACTCCAAAGACGTGCAGGTTTGCAGGTTAATTGGCTTGGTATAAATGTAAGAAATGTAAAAAAAATGTCCCTAGTGTGTGTAGGGTAGTGTTAATGTGCGGGCATCTCTGGTCAGTGCAGACATGATGGGCTGAAGGGCCTGTTTCTGCGCTGTATCTCTAAACTCAACTAAAACAGATGGAAGAAGAGTCCCCCCTTGTCCAGCAGCTCCACCGCCCACATGCGGCACTAATGTCAAGGGTCCCCTGTAGGCCGAAGGATGTAGTGGCAAGTGACGACAGCGTGGTCTATGTGTATTTGCAGAAATGGAGGAGAATGCAAACAGCACTGCGTGTTTAGAGCTCCAGGGGCATACTGTGTAACACCTATCACTAAAGAACAGGGCATATGGCAGTCACAGAGTCATGCAATCATAGAGACATAGAGGATGAGAAACGTTCCTTTGGACCAACATGTCCACGATGACCAAGTCCCCCCCCATCTAAGCTAATCCATATTGCCTGCATTTGCCCCATATCCCTCTAAACCTGTCCTATCCATGTACCTGTCCAAGTGTCTTTTAAATGCAATTTTCACTCCTGCCTCAATGACTTACAGTACTTTGGCAGTTCGTTGAATTAACCTACATATGAAAAAGTTGCCCCTCAGGTTATTTTTCAATCTTTCTCCTCTCACCTTAAGCCTATGCCTCGAGTTCTTGATTCCCCTTCCCTGGGCAAAGACAGTGCATTCACCCTATCTATTCCCCTCATGATTGTATATGCTGTTTTGGAGAGTCTGGAGTAAAGGCACTAACCAGACAAGGGGCTCTCCAATCTGTAAAGTGATCCTTCAGTCTGCCCCAGAAACATTATATACACCACTCCTGTTACTTCTTTCTCTTTGCACGACCTGCTGTACCTGTATATGTGTCGGATGGAACTGCAGATACTGCTTTAAACCTCAGATAGACACAAAATGCTGGAGTAACTCAGTAATGCAGCATCTCTATAGAGAAGGAATTGATGACGTTTTGGGTCCAGACCATTCTTCAGACCGGGAACGTCACCCATTCCCTCTATCCAGAGATGCTATCTGTCCCGCTGAGCTACTCCAGCATGTTGTGTCTATCTCCTTACATTTATTGTGTGCCTTAGAATTAAACACAGCAAATACTTTTTCACTTTATTTTTTTCTCTGACTTTATTTGTAATTTTGCTCCTGTTTGCATTCTTTCTTTTTCATTCCCTTTCTCTCTGCCTTTGTTTCCTTGCTCTCTCTTCCTCTTTCAGCTTTCATGCTCTCTCACTGTCTTTGTTTCAAAGACCATCTAAACCACAGAAAATAACACCTGTTGCAAAGTTCAGATTTCAATGGAGAGACATAACAGCTGTAGAAACCCACTTCTTTCAAAAAGATGAGTTAATGATAGCTCTCAATTCTGCTAGTCCAGGTGAGCAATTAAACAGCTTCCTGGGTGTAATAGCAGATTGATGGTAGATCATGAATATTTATCTGTTTGAGGTAGACATTTGTTCCTGGTTTTTTTTCAATGAAACATGTTTTTCAAATTTTAATAGTGTATTCTTTTATTTGCATGGGTTTGTATACCATACAGCTCAAATTTCATCAAGTGTGTGAATTTAGAACATTAGAGATTAGAGATTGTCAAACGGTAGACAAAAGTGCTGGAGAAACTTAGCGGGTGCAGCAGCATCTATGGAGTGAAGGAAATAGGCAACGTTACATTCAACAAACCATACAATAAGATGGGTCCTGCATTTAACTCTGCAAGACCCAGGTGTTCTTCAATCTTCTGGAGAAAGTTGTTCGCATTGGAACCCTGGAAAGCACAGGCCAAATCTGGTAACTCAGGAGCCCGTATTGCAGGGACATAAGTGCATGTCCCGAGGGGAGGGGAGGAGAGGTGAAGGGGGTGGGGGGAAGGAAGGAGAGATGGAAGAGGGGGGGTGGTTGTTAGAGGTTACCTCAAATTGGAGAATTCAATGTGGCCACTCCCTCTTCTCCCCTCTCCCATCAGGCAAAAGGTACAGGTGTGAAATCGCACACCTCCAGATTCAGGGACAGTTTCTTCCCAGCTGTTATCAGGCAACTGAATCATCCTATCACATCCAGAGAGCAATGCTGATCTACTATCTTAGGCAGACAAAAGTGCTAGAGAAACTCGGCGGGTGAGGCAGCATCTATGGAGTGAAGGAAATGGGCAACGTTTCGGGCCGAAAGCCCACATCAGTCTGAAGAAGGGTTTCGGCCCGAAACGTTGCCTATTTCCTTCATAGAAACATAGAAACATAGAAATTAGGTGCAGGAGTAGGCCATTCGGCCCTTCGAGCCTGCACCGCCATTCAATATGATCATGGCTGATCATCCAACTCAGTATCCCGTACCTGCCTTCTCTCCATACCCTCTGATCCCCTTAGCCACAAGGGCCACATCTAACTCCCTCTTAAATATAGCCAATGAACTGGCCTCGACTACCCTCTGTGGCAGAGAGTTCCAGAGATTCACCACTCTCTGTGTGAAAAAAGTTCTTCTCATCTCGGTTTTAAAGGATTTCCCCCTTATCCTTAAGCTGTGGCCCCTTGTCCTGCACTTCCCCAACATCGGGAGCAATCTTACTGCATCTAGCCTGTCCAACCCCTTAAGAATTTTGTAAGTTTCTATAAGATCCCCTCTCAATCTCCTAAATTCTAGAGAGTATAAACCAAGTCTATCCAGTCTTTCTTCATAAGACAGTCCTGACATCCCAGGAATCAGTCTGGTGAACCTTCTCTGCACTCCCTCTATGGCAACAATGTCCTTCCTCAGATTTGGAGACCAAAACTGCACGCAATACTCCAGGTGTGGTCTCACCAAGACCCTGTACAACTGCAGTAGAACCTCCCTGCTCCTATACTCAAACCCTTTTGCTATGAAAGCTAACATACCATTCGCTTTCTTCACTGCCTGCTGCACCTGCATGCCTACTTTCAATGACTGGTGTACCATGACACCCAGGTCTCGCTGCATCTCCCCTTTTCCTAGTCGGCCACCATTTAGATAATAGTCTGCTTCACTCCATAGATGCTGCCTCACCCGCTGAGTTGCTGTAGCACTTTTGTCTACCTTTGATTTTCCAGCATCTGCAGTTCCTTCTTAAACACTGAACTACTATCTACCTCATCGGTGACTCTCGGACTATCCTTGATCGGACTTTGCTGGCTTTACCTTACACTAAATGTTATTCCCTTAACATGATTCTATACACTGTAAATAGATTGATTGGAATCATGTATTGTCTTTCCACTGACTGGATAGCAGGTGACTAAAGCTTTCAACTGTACCTCGGAACACCTCGGTGCTGGCTCGAGGGGCCGAATGGCCTCCTCCTGCACCTATTTTCGATGTCTATGTTTCTAAACTAAACTGAAAAATGGAACCAAATTCTCCTCTTCCAGAGTTCAAAACTGTGGTGTTGTACTTCCAGCATTCTGCCACTAGGTGGCAGAGGGAAGCTTCTGTCAGATCCGTCAAAAACAGCTGGTCAGCAGGAAATATTGAATTTGTTGATTAAATCTAATGGCCAGCGCTGATGCTGAGATCTGTGTGTGGGAGTGGGTTAGGAAGTTGCACTGGTGCCTTGGGACCTGGATCAGAATCCAGGCCGGAACAGCCAGAGTTGAAGATCACCTCTGTATAAGAATCTTCTATGAAACTTTGATAAACAAAAAATGCTGGGGTAACTCAGCAGGACTGGCAGCATCTCTGGAGAGAATAATAATAATAATAATAATGGATGGGATTTATATAGCGCCTTTCTAATACTCAAGGCGCTTTACATCGCATTATTCATTCACTCCTCAGTCACACTCGGTGGTGGTAAGCTACTTCTGTAGCCACAGCTGCCCAGGGGCAGACTGACGGAAGCGTGGCTGCCAATCTGCGCCTACGGCCCCTCTGACCACCACCAGTCACTCACACACATTCACACACATTCACACACAGGCAAAGGTGGGTGAAGTGTCTTGCCCAAGGACACAACGACAGTATGCACTCCAAGCGGGATTCGAACCGGCTACCTTCCGGTTGCCAGCCGAACACTTAGCCCATTGTGCCATCTGTCGCCCAGAGAAGGCATGGTTGACGTATTGGGTCGAGACCCTCCTTCAGACTGGGAGTCACGTTAGAGGGAGACACAGATATGGAAGGGTAAGGTGTGAAAATGCATCAAAGTGGATGGCGATAAGGAAATGTAGAATGGTACACTGTTAGCTGAGGGGAAGATGACAAAGAGGCATAGTATCAGCAATCAGTACAATCAGGAGGACAGTGAAACTAGTTGTAGAACTAGGGTGGGGGAGGGACGGACGGAGAGGGAAAGTAAGTGTTCAAGAAGGAACTGCAGATGCTGGAGAATCGAAGGTAGACAAAAGTGCTGGAGTAACTCAGCGGGTGCAGCAGCATCTATGGAGCGAAGGAAATAGGCAACATTTCAGCCCGAAACATCGGTCATTCCTTCTCTCCGGAGATGCTGCCTGACCCACTGAGTTACTCCAGCATTTAGTGTCTATCTTTGGTGTAAACCAGCACCTGCAGTTCCTTCCTACACATTCTGTGAACCTTTGATCTATCGGCCCAGGTTGTGATGGTAGGAAAGCCTTTGGCTTGTGTGCTGATCTGCGATGAGTCACAATGCTGGGGGACAAGGTGTAAAAGGGTCTCATCTTTGTCTATCTGCGGTGGAAGTTTTAAAACAAAAGTGCGAGGAAAAGCTGTAGGCTTGCAGTGCCGCACTGTCCAGCAGATGGCGCAAGTTCATGCATTTACCTCAGTGTCCGTCTTTGAAAACAAAGCTGAAGCCTCTTACCATAACTTACAAGCCAGCGGTATGGACATGGCTTTGGATAGGGTGCAGGAGAGGTTTACCAGAACATTGCATGGATTGTGGGGAATACCAGCTACAGAGAGAGTTTGGACATAGAAAATAGAAAATAGGTGCAGGAGTAGGCCATTCGGCCCTTTGAGACAGCACCGGCATTGAATATGATCATGACTGATCATCGGAATTCAGTATTACGTTCCTGCTTTCTCCCCATATCCGGATAGAGGGCACAGCTTTAAAGTGAGAGGGACAAAGTTTAAAGGAGATTCCTCTCCCATTTCTCTGTAGATAGAGACATTTGGAGTTCTCTCCCAGTCATTCTTAATTTTATCAAATATATCTATTTGTAATTTCAAAATCAACTCATAAATAGTCGTTATTAATCCTTTCTGATAAGGGTTCAAATGTAAAAAAAATTCCAAGATTTCGGTTTGATGTGGGAACGGTAAAAAGGGTAGAGTAGCCCTAAAAAAATGTCTAATTTGTAAATATCTAAAAAAGGGTGAATTAGGTAAATTATATTTATTGGAGAGTTGTTCGAAAGACATAAAACAACCCTCCAAAAACAAATCACGAAAAGCTACTAATCCCTTCCTCTTCCATAACAGAAAGGCTAGAAGGTTGGAAGAGAAAATTAGATATGATAGGACTCGATAAGATAAAATCATTCAGTCCAAAAAACTTACGAAATTGAAACCATATTCGAAATGTGTGTCTTATTATTGGGTTAGTCGTATATTTATTCAATCTCGTAATTGTAAAAGGTATTTAAGAGGCTTTTGGATAGGCATATGACTATGCAGGGGACATGTATTACACACAGGCAGATAAGCAATGGTCTTGGCACCATGTTTGGCACGGGTTTTGCGGTCTTGTGCTGTCCTGTTCTATGTTTTAAGTGCCCCAAAGAGAAACTTCCACCCCCTTCACTTTTGAAAGAGTCATTACTTTCAGGCCCTGTGGACCTTCAATGTTTGATTGGGGCTGTCAAGAAGAGGAGAAGCAACTGGAACCGGTGTCTTGGCACAGTTTTCAATCCACACCAGCAAGAAGGAGTATCTGGGTAAAATCAGATACCTGTTGAAGGGATTTTATTCTGCATATTGGCTGCCAACTGGAGGCTTTGGAGAGATCGCAGCTTTACAAGAATGCTGACAATGCTTGGATTAGAGGGTAATAGCTGGAAGGAGAGGCTGGACAAGCTTGGATTGCTTTCTCTGGAGCGTCAAAGATTGATAGAAGTATATAAAATGATGAGAGACATAGATAGGGTAGACAGTCAGGACCTTTTACCCTGGGTGGAAATGGCAGAAACCTGAGGGCATAAACCTTCAGGTTAGAGGGGCAAGAATGAATGAGGCAAGTTCTTTCCACAGACAGTGGTGGGTGCAGACACGATAGTGGCATCTGAGAGACTATTCAGTGAGGCACATGAGTATGCAGGGATAGAGGGATGTTGTTCACAGGCAGGCAGAGGAGATTAATTTAACTTGGCGTCAGGCTTTGCATGGACACCGTAGGCCGAATGGCCTGTTCCTGTGCAGTAGTGTTCTATGGGATGTGGTTTATAACTCGTACAGTCCTGTCCTGCTTAATCAGTCCTCAAAAGTACTTGTGCAAGAAGGAACTGCAGATGCTGGTTTACACTGAAGATAGACACAAAATGCTGGAATAACTGTGGAGGAAAGGAATAGGTGACCCTTTATCAGTCTTGAACTGAAACGTCACCCATTCCATTTCTCCAGAGAGGCTGAGATGCTTCATGCCTGACTTGCTGAGTTACTCCAGCATTTTGTGTCTATCCTCCAAAGTACTTCATTGGCAGTGTGACTCATTCATTGGACGGCACTCCAGACATGCCTTCCTTTCTGCTGAGTTCCACGTTCCCGTTTGCTGGCTGTGAGATAAGTGGGATTGAGTGTGTTGTGAGTGAATGCAGAATGCATTGAGCTGAGCCGTGCTCGACGAGCCTGCTGATTAAAGAAAAGCATCCCGAGCCTAGCCAGCACCTTGAGTTGAGTTTAATAGCCTGATGGCTGTGGGGAAGTAGCTATTCCTGAACCTGGACGTTGCAGTCTTCGGGCTCCTGTATCTTCTACCTGAAGGTAGCGGGGAGATGAATGTGTGGCCAGGATGGCTTGGGTCCTTGATGATGCTGCAGCCTTTTTGAGGCAACGACAAACTAGTATCCAGGATAATTCAAGCATTGTGGTTCGATCAAGCGCCCCTTAAACAATAGGAGCAGAATTAGACCATTTGGCCCATCAAGTCTACTCTGCCATTCAATCTATCTTCTTCTCTTAACCCCATTATCTGCCCTCTCCTCATAATCCCTGACACCTGGACTAATCAAGAATCTATCTATCTCTAACTTGAAAATATCCACTGACTTGGCCTCCACAGCCTCTGGATATCACTCCTATGAGTCACGTGAGTGCAAGGGTGTTTTGTGTAAAAACAGCTACAAACTACTACAACACTATTTAATCTAGAGATACTAAGAATGTATGAAGCGTTTTTGCATAGTTTTCATGTTTAAAAAAAATCATGAATAAAATTTATCTGGGGAATAAATTATATCCAATTATTTTTGGTACAAACATCAAAGCAACAGCATTCATGACAAATAAAGTAAGTTTAAAATCTGATTATCCCAGCAGAATATGCCTTGCATAAAGTGAAGACTTGAGATCAGTGTGTATTGAATCATTGATAGGCACAAAAAGCTGGAGTAACTCGGAGGGTCAGGCAGCATCTCTGAAGAAAAGGAATAGGTTGAGACTGAAGGGTCTGAAGAAGGGTCTCGACCCAAAACATCACCTATTCCTTTTCTCCAGAGATGCTGTCTGACCCACGGAGATACTCCAGCTTTTTGTGTCTACCTTCAGTTTAAACCAGCATCTGCAATTCCTTCCTGCACATTGAAGCATCGATTAATGATATCATTCCACAGCAACCCTTTGGTGGAGTTATTGACTAATAAACACTCTCTACTTTGTTGCAGGCTTGTCATGGCTGCTCGGCGGGATCAGGCTGTGACTGCAGTGGAGTGAAAGGTGACAAGGTATGTTTTTACTCCTTACACTCTGCGCCGCAAGATTCAAACTATTTTGTCGGTGATTCCTCATGAATAACCCCTTGCAACTCATCTCCCAGTCTGACCTGACACTCCATCCTGCTGCATCAATGATTCCAATAAGATCCCAGTCCGAGTGGAAAAGGATTGCAACAGTTTCTGTGTGAAACGTGATTCTCCAGAAACTCTGGCCAGGACCCTCCCAATGGTGAATCATATTTCTATCGATGCATACATTTCCCCAGGTGACTCTCACCGCCAGAATTGATCCCTGACTGAAGGCCCCGACCCCACACCTACTACTGTGAAGCACCAAATGAAGAGATGGCCGCTGTTTGGCCATAGGAAGGAGAGAAATACCGCTAAACATGCTAAACCCTCAGGAGCCTGCATATTGTAACGTGCAGCTTCAGGAAAATCTTCGTCCCGACAGCCATTAGGCTATTGAACACCACAACCTCCAAACAAGCTCTGAACTACATAGACATGTTTTGCCATTTTGCACTATTATGGTTTGGTTTTATGTGTATGTATGTGTATATATGTATGTCATAGAGTCATAGAGTGAAACAGCATAGAAACAGGCCCTTCAGACCAACTTGCCCACAACAGCCATATGTCCCAGCTACACTAGACACACCTGCCTGAGTTTGGCCCATATCCCTCCAAACCTGTTATATCCATGTACATGTCTAACTTTTTCTTAAATGTTGGGATAGTCCTAGCCTCAACTACCTCCTCTAGCAGCTTGTTCCATACACCCACCACCCTTTGTGTGAAAAAGTTACCCCTCAGATTCCTATTAAATCTTTTCCCCTTCATCCTTGAACCTATGAATGAATGAATGAAGGTACACAAAATTGCTGGAGGAACTCAGCGGGTGCAGCAGCATCTATGGAGCGAAGGAAATAGGCGACGTTTCGGGCCGAAACCCTTCTTCAGACTGATGGGGGGTGGGGAAAGAAAGAAGGAAAAAGGGAGGAGGAGGAGCCCGAGGGCGGGCGGATGGGAGGGTGGGAGGAGACAGCTAGAGGGTGAAGGAAGGGGAGGGGACAGCACAGGCTAGCCAAATTGGGGGAATTCAATGTTGATGCCATAAGGGCGCAAGGACCCCAGACGGAATATGAGGTGCTGTTCCTCCAATTTCCGCTGTTGCTCACTCTGGCAATGGAGGAGACCCAGGACAGAGAGGTCGGATTGGGAATGGGTGAATGAATGAATACGTTTATTGGCCAAGTATTCACATACAAGGAATTTGCCTTGATGCTCCGCTCGCAAGTAACAACACGACATACAGTAACAATTAAGAATGACCCATAAAACATTAAACATTAAGAATAAAACATTACAGTTTAAACATGTGAATGAAATAAAATACCAGAGCAAAATAAGGCTATGTCCTGGTCCTCGATTCGCCTACTCTGGGCAAGAGATTCTGTGCATCTACCCGATCTACACCTCTCATGATTTTATACACCTCGAAAAGATCACCCCTCATCCTCCTGTGCTCCAAGGAATAGAGTCCCAACCTGCTCAACCTGTCCCTGTAACTCAGACCTTTTAGTGCTGTCAACATCCTCGTAAGTCTTCTCTGTGCCCTTTACAGCTTGTATGAGTGTGTATGTATATGTTTATATAATATATTTATATATATACGCCTACACACACTGAATTTTTTTTCTATAATTTACAATATATTATATTGTTTACAGAGCACTATGTTTCAAACCATTCTCACAAATACCCCCCTACCACAAGATTTTGTGGAGCATCCGACTCGAGGTGTCGGATGCAACAGAAGCGAACACTTTTGTGAACTGAAAGTTATTTTGTTTACGTGATCCGCCAAGGATAGAATTGGTGGTGATTGTGAGGTAGATCTGTGATAAGGAGGCCTGTGGGGATGAGATTGGACCAGCAGAGTGTTGGGTGGGTTGGGATTCAGTATTGATCTGGATGATGCTGAATAGTGAGAGCTTGGTTAACAGAAGGTTAGATCGGAAATCAATATGGGTGAAATGTAGGATCGTGGTGCAGATGGACATATCAGTAATGGGATGTGAAGCATAACCAGTCTGAAGGATTTGGGACCTGTGGGGATGTCCACTGCAATGGGTGAAAGTTTGGTATGGAGAGACCTCTGGAGCCTCGAGTGACAAATCAGACCCCATGAGGCCTTTGAAGACCACCTTGTCCGTGTGAGTATAGACACAAAAAGCTGGAGTAACTCAGCAGGGCAGTCAGCATCTCTGGAGAAAAGGAATAGGTAACGTTTCAGGTCGAGACCCTTCCTCGGAAATGTCACCCATTCCTTCTCTCCAGAGATGCTGTCTATCCCGCTGAGTTACTCCAGCATTTTGCATTCAGTTTAAACCAGCATCTGCATTTTGTCTTGTCCATGTGGGGTCTGTTTTATCCCCAGGTGACGTGTGATCCAAACACCTGAAGGTAGAAGGTACACAAAATTGCTGGGGAAACTCAGCGGGTGCAGCAGCATCTATGGAGCGAAGGAAATAGGCGACGTTTCGGGCCGAAACCCTTCTTCAGACTGATGGGGGGTGGGGGGGGGGAGAAGGAAGGAAAAGGGGAGGAGGAGGAGGAGCCCGAGGGCGGGCGGATGGGAGGGTTGGAGGAGACAGCTAGAGGGTTAAGGAAGGGGAGGAGACAGCAAGGGCTAGCAAAATTGGGAGAATTCAATGTTAATGCCATCCGGACGCAAGATCCCCAGACGGAATATGAGGTGCTGTTCCTCCAATTTCCGCTGTTGCTCACTCTGGCAATGGAGGAGACCCAGGACAGAGAGGTCGGATTGGGAATGGGAGGGGGAGTTGAAGTGCTGAGCCACCGGGAGTTCAGGTAGGTTATTGCGGACTGAGCGGAGGTGTTCGGCTTATCGAAGGTACACAAAGTTATAGTTGTGGACATTTCTGTTGATTACCATTGTAACAGGGCCACCTTGTGGAGCCTGCAGGTAATGTAACACCTTGTTCTTCGTGTTCCAGCATCTGCAGTTCCTTTTTGAACACCTGAAGGTAGAGTTTGGTCATTCTTTGCTTGGCAATCTACCTCTTCACATTCCCCAAACAGCCAACATGCGGAGGATCTGGAAGAAAAATCACCGACCCTGTACATCTTGGTCCCAGATTTTCCTGTTTTTTTTTTAACTAAAATTGAATTATGCACCACACATAAATATATCCATAGACACCAGGGACTGCAGATTCTAGTTTACAAAACAGGACACAATGTGCTGGAGTAACTCAGTGGTGGAGGAGATTGGTGGGCAGACCTCTGGGTCGGGACCCTTGTACAATGTGATTGTAATAGGGGGTGAAATCTGGAGGGGAGGAGGGGGTAGGACAAAGCCAGGCGAGTGACAGGTGGATACACTACGATCAGTCTGAAGATGGGTCCTGATCCGAAACGTCACCTGTTCAGGTCCACCAGAGATGCTGCCTGAGCCGTTGAGGTACTCCAGCACTTCATGTATATATTTTTTACATTTATAACTATTTAACCCAAGATTGACATAAAAGAACAGGAGTAACTCAGTGGGTCAGGCAGCATCTCTGGAGAAAAGGAATAGGTGACGATTCGGGTTGAGACCCTTCGTCAGACCGCTCCACTATGTGTATAATCCAATCTCCCCTTCAGAGACCCTTCACTATGCATAGTCCAATCGACAGCCATTTCCCACTTTGAAAGCTGTCTAGAGGTTGAAAGAAAATAGAGGTTCCCTTCCTCACATAACAAGGTGTTACAGTACCTGCAGGCTCCACAAGGTGGCCCTGTTACAATGGTAATCAACAGAAATGTCCACAACTATTTCGACTGAGAAACTTTTTCACAAAGAGATGGATTACTTTTTTGCAAAGGAATATTATCAAAACTTCAAATGTGGAATGTTCCACAAAGGTCACAAAATTACTTCCAGGCCCTCCGTGTACGTGCTGCGGATGTCCCTGGATGTGTGCAGATGTTCTGTGAGGTGCACGGGGGCACCCCGTTAATTTGTCCACCCCGTTAATTTGTGCGTTCGTGGCCGTGAACAGCACAGGCCACCCATCTGGAAACAGCCCGTTGCATTGCATGCGAGGACTGCTTCACCATAGCTTACAGGGGACCTGCCCGACCAAGTTTGGTTTGTGTTAAAATGGAAAACTTGTAACTTTGTCGATGCCCTTTATGTGGCGACTCTTTGCATACCTTGAGTTTGCAAAACAAAGAATCTCACTGGAACTTGTCAGACATGACAATAAAGTAAAGTATCATTCATTCACACTTGTAACCGGGTCTTTTTCAAGTGCCCCACTTGCCCCACATGCCCCACACTGAGTGCACATCCATGACTTGGACACTGCGCAAGTCAACATGTTGAATGGCCTGTCTCAAATTTATCGCTGTATGTTTTTGGAATGAAACTCAGTTCACCGTGTGTCTCCTTCAGACTGATGCACTATAGTCTCCACATTATTCAGTGGTCACTGTATTAAACCCCATCTACCCCCTTCCCACCCCTTCACTGGGTCGCGACCTTCGCCAACACTCCCAACAATGTGGAGCACAATCATGATCGCCCCACTCCCAGTAGCTGATTATAATCCCCTGTCACTCATGGGTCTCCGAGCCAGCTGAGTTACTCCAGCACTTTGTGTCATTTTCTTTGTAAACACGCATCTGCAATTCCATGTTTCCACTTCTCACACACAGTGAAAATTCCTTGATTCCTCCAGTTCTCTTCCACAGAGTCATGGTAGCACTGCAGCACGACCCTGTACTGTTGGCACTGGTGCTTACATGTACATCTGTACTGATCTACCAGCAGCAAGTCTCGAATACCTCAACACCACCCTGCCCCCAAAATCCCAGCCTGGTTGCAATATGAGCCACAGGCAGGATTGTAATGAGAGATACAAAAATCTGAAGCCACTCAGCGGGTCAGGCAACATCTTTTGGTGCTATTCAAAAGGAATAGGTGACATTTTGGGTCGAGACCCTTCTTCAGACTGAGGGTTAAGGGAAAGGGAAACGAGAGATATAGACGGTGATGTAGAGAGGTATAGAACAAATGAATGAAAGAAATGCAAAAAAGTAACGATGATAAAGGGAACAGGCCATTGTTACCTGTGTGTTGGGTGAAAATGAGTTACAGACAATGAGACTCAACAAGCCGACTTTGAAGCTGGTACGACTTGGGTGGGGGAGGGATGGAGAGAGAGGAGATGCAAGGATTACTTGAAGTTAGAGAAATCAATGTTCATACCGCTGGGGTGCAAGCTCCCCCGGTGGAATATGAGGTGCTGTTCCTCCAATTTGCACTGGGCCTCACTCTGACAATGGAGGAGGCCCAGGACAGAAAAGTCCTGAAACCAACATTTGCAGTTGCTTCCTACATATTGTAATGAGAGAACTGGTTTCAGATACATGGAGGAATTCTGATTAAGATACCAAGCAGTACTTGTTATGCATTTGATCTTTTGTGCTTCGGCTTTCATTGTGCAACTAGTATGTGTATTTTATGCTGAAGGTGTTTAATTTCTGGCCATGCAGGGTGTGAGAGGCCTACCGGGACTGGAAGGTCACATAGGCTTGCCCGGGTTCCCAGGCCCTGAGGGTCCTCCTGGAACAAGAGGAATTAAGGTAGGAAAGAATACAATGTGACTTCATCACCTCAATGATCGGCAACTCAAGGAACCAATTACAAGCCTGTGAAGACACTGAACTTATATTTCAAAATGGAGTCAGTGTTAAAAACATGGTCCAGTCTTTCCTTCCCATGAGAGTGTTTCCTGCAGCAAGCTGTAAGCTGGGAGTTGCTGCCTACTGGGGAAGTGGTTACAGATTCAACTGGAAAAGCATAAACACTGGAGTGGGGCTGATAGATTTCACAGAAGGAGGGTGTGCAGTGCGTGGGATAGAAAACATTTGAAGCAATAAGTGTTTGTGATATCTTTTTGAAATTATTTTTACTTAAAATAAATTATTCACGCGTTTGCTAGGGCATAGCGGTAGAGTTGCTGTCTTACAGCGCCAGAGGCCCGGGTTCGATCCTGACTATGAGTGCTATCAGTACGGTTTGTACGTTCTCCCCGTGACCTGCGCGGATTTTCTCCGAGATCTTCGGTTTTAACGCACACTCCAAAGACGTGCACGTTTGTAGGTTAATTGGCTTGGTATAAATGTAAATTGTTCCTAGTGCGCATAGTGAAGTGTTAATGTGTAGGGATCGCTGGTCGGTGTGGACTCGGTGGGCCGAAGGGCCTGTTTCCGCGCTGTATCTCCAAACTAAACTGAACCGCTGAGCTGTGTTCTCGTGTGTTTGCCTCACTTCCCGCTCTAGTTGCTGTATAATATAGATAAATGTGAGGTTATCCACTTTGGCAGCAAAAACAAGGGGGCAGATTATTATCTCAATGAGGTTAGGTTAGGTAAAGGGGAGGCGCAGCGAGACCTGGATGTCCTTGTACATCAGTCACTGAAAGTTGGCTTACAGGTACAGCAGGCAGTGAAGAAAGCTAATGGAATATTGGCCTTCATAACAAGAGGATTTCAGTATAGGAGTATAGAGGTTCTTCTGCAGTTGTATAGGGCTCTGGTGAGACCACATCTGGAGTATTGTGTACTGTTTTGGTCTCTTAATTTGAGGAAGGACATCCTTGTGATTGAGGCAGTGCAGCGTAGGTTCACAAGATTGATCCCTGGGATGGCGGGACTGTCATATGAGGAAAGATTGAAAAGACTAGGCTTGTATTCACTGGAGTTTAGAAGGATGAGGGGGCATCTTATAGAAACATATAAAATTATAAAAGGGCTGGACAAGCTAGATGCAGGAAAAATGTTCCCAATGTTGGGCGAGTCCAGAACCCGGGGCCACAGTCTTAGAATAAAGGGGAGGCCATTTGAGACTGAGGTGAGAAAAAACGTTTTCACCAAGAGAGTTGTGAATTTATGGAATTCCCTGCCACAGAGGGCAGTGGAGGCCAAATCATTGGATGGATTTAAGAGAGAGTTAGATAGAGCTCTAGGGGCTGGTGGAATCAAGGGATATGGGGAGAAGGCAGGCACGGGTTATTGATTGGGGACGAATAACCATGATCACAATGAATGGCGGTGCTGGCTCGAAGGGCTGAATGGCCTCCTCCTGCACCTATTTTCTATGTTTCTATGAATTAGTGTTGGCTCCAAACGTCCTGGCAGCCCTTTGAGGCTTTGTGTCAGCAGGCAGAGGTCAGGTTCCAAGTGTCACTGACTCCTGGACTAGCCCAGAGCCTACTCAGCATCCACTACCAGAGTACGTCACTGTACAGTGACTGAGAGGATATTCCCCTTCTAACTTCAAGATGCTGAACCAGTTAGGTTATTCTAACTAGTCAGTGAATGTGACAGAGGAAAGGATGTGTTCATTAGTATCTCTACCACTGAGCAATTGGAAAACAACAGACACTGCAGCTAAAGGCTGATAGTTTTGAAGAAAGCAAAGGTTCTAACTAAAGCAGAAGTTCTAGAGGAATTTAACGGGTCAGGCAGCACCTGTGGAGAGAATGTAGAGATGACATCTCGGATTGGGATCCTTCAGTGGTCTTTGAAGAGTGGAAGCCATGAGGATGTTTCTCCAATTGAAAACTTTGTGTCTAAGGGCATGATCTCAGGGCTAAGGTTGACTACAAAGGATGGAGATGTGAAAGAATTTCTTCTTTTCCACAAAGTCAGAGCAGTACTGCAGCGTGACCCTGCGTTACTGCCATTGGTGTTACAATCCATGACTTCCCTTGAAGTCCATTAGTGTTCCAACCCATGGCTTCCCCTAACCATCCACCAAAACCACAAATGTGATAGATCTTGGACAATAAAGGGGATTGCTGGCTGCAGGGAGAATGTAGGACAATTATTGAATGGGGGAAGCAAGCTCAGGGCATATTTTCTCTGCTTTTTCTTATGTTTTCTATTAAACTGTTGGACTTGGAAAGAGCACTCATTTTCTTTTCTTTCTTCTTAGGGTGACACCGGACCACATGGGTTCCCAGGCCCCAAAGGACTACGAGTAAGTGACGGAAGATTGTATGTGGATGCTACAGGTTTAAACAAGCTGTCGGAGCAATAGTCAGGGTTCAGATGAATGGGAGGAGGATCTAGAACAAGTGCAGTACCATCAGCCATCCATGCCAGTACTGACAGCCATCTAACATACCATGGCAGTACAATCACACCACTGATAGAGTTAGGCACAGGAGACTCGGGTTCGATCCTGACCGTGCTGTCTGTGTGGAGTTCACATGTCCTTCCTCCGGCCCCCTGGGTTGCCACCGGGTGCTCTGGTTTCCTCCTACCTTCCAAAGACGTGTGGGATCGCAGGTTAATTGGCCTCTGTAAATTGCCCCCAGTGTGCAGGGAGTGAATGGACTGCCCAGTCCATCATCGGCTCTGACCTTCCTTCCATCGAGGGGATTTATCACAGTCGCTGCCTCAAAAAGGCTGGCAGAATCATCAAAGACCCACACCATCCTGGCCACACACTCATCTCCCTGCTACCTTCAGGTAGAAGGTACAGGAGCCTGAAGACTGCAACGACCAGGTTCAGGAATAGCTACTTCCCCACAGCCATCAGGCTATTAAACCTGGCTCGGACAAAACTCTGTTATTAATAACCCATTTCTGTTATTTGCACTTTATCAGTTTATTTATTCATGTGTGTATATATTTATATTATGGTATATGGACACACTTATCTGTTTTGTAGTAAATGCCTACTATGTTCTGTTGTGCTGAAGCAAAGCAAGAATTTCATTGTCCTATACAGGGACACATGACAATAAACTCACTTGAACTTGAAGTGTTCTAACACAGTAGAGTGAACTGTTAATCAATGGTTAGCGTGAACTTAGTTTCGGGGATACGGGGAGAAGGCAGGAGAATGGGATTGAGTGGGAGAATTGGATCAGCCATGATTGAATGGTAGAGTATACTTGATGGGCCGAATGGCCTAATTCTGCTTCTATCAGTTATGAACATGAACTCAGTGGACCGAAGAGCCTGTTCAATGCTGTATCTTACAATCAATTCAATGAATGAATCACAGTATGCAGATGGATTGGGTGCTCCCAGCTAGTCGTGTGCTTCTTGCAACAGATTGGTAAGGTGCCGCTGACAAACATTGTTCATGTTGACCTTGTCTTTGCTTCATGTTTGACAGGGCCCTCCTGGGATCCCTGGCTTTCCCGGCACTCCCGGTGTTCCAGTAAGTATGCACCACTTCACCAACCTCAGGCAGAAGTCTCCTGACGTCGTATTTTCCCAATTATTGTTAAAATGAATGTCTGTTTTGCAAAGTCAACATCGAGCCATCCGTGCTTTACAGATGGGAACAGTTGGTA